>NC_091984.1:62154791-62270785 GCF_044704955.1 Pristiophorus japonicus | reverse complement strand
CACCAAACCCCCCCGACACCATACCCCACCCCCTACCCAACCCCCCCCCTTCCCACCCCCTCCCTTCCCCACCCCCTTCTCCACCCCCCCCCTTCTCCTTCACCACCCCCCTTCACCCATTCCCCCCCCCCTCTCCTTCCCCCCCTTCTCCTTTCCCACTCCCTTCCCTTTCCCCCCCCCCTTCTCCTTTCCCCACCCCCTCCTCCTTTCCCCACCCCCTTCTCCTTTCCCCACCCCCTTCCTTCCCTCCCCACCCCCTTCTCCTTTCCCCACCCCCCTTCTCCTTTCCCCACCCCCTTCTCCTTTCCCCACCCCCTTCTCCTTTCCCCACCCCCTTCTCCTTTCCCCACCCCCTTCTCCTTTCCCCACCCCCTTCTCCTTTCCCCACCCCCTTCTCCTTTCCCCACCCCCTTCTCCTTTCCCCCCCCTCCCTTCCCCACCCCCTTCTCCTTTCCCCACCCCCTTCTCCTTTCCCCACCCCCTTCTCCTTTTCCCCCCCTTCTCCTTTTCCCCCCTTCTCCTTTTCCCCCCCTTCTCCTTTTCCCCCCCTTCTCCTTTTCCCCCTTCTCCTTTCCCCCCCTTCTCCTTTTCCCCCCCTTCTCCTTTCCCCCCCTTCTCCTTCTCCTCCCCCCCCCTCACCTTCTCCACCTCCTCTCCCCCCCCCTTCACCTTCCCCTCCTCCCCCCCCCTTCACCTTCACCTCCTCCCCCCCCTTCACCTTCACCTCCCCCCCCCCTTCACCTTCACCTCCTCCCCCCCCCCCCTTCACCTTCACCTCCTCCCCCCCCCCCCCTTCACCTTCACCTCCTCCCCCCCCTTCATCTTCACCTCCTCCCCCCCCCCTTCACCTTCTCCTCCTCCACCACCCCTTCACCTTCTCCTCCTCCCCCCCTCCCCCTCCTCCCCCCCCCTTCCCCTTCTCCTCCTCCCCCCTTCCCCTTCTCCTCCTCCTCCCTTCCCCTTCTCCTCCTCCTCCCTTCCCCTTCTCCTCCTCCTCCTCCTCCTCTCCCCTTCCCCTTCTCCTCCTCCTCCTCCTCCCCCTCCCTTCCCCTTCTCCTCCTCCTCCCCCCCTTCCCCTTCTCCTCCTCCTTCCCCTTCTCCTCCTCCTCCTCCTCCCCCCTTCCCCTTCTCTCCCCCTTCTCCACCATCCCTCCCCTCCCCTCGCTGTCAGAAACACAGACACTGACAGACAGAGAGTGAGAGACACAGACAGAGAGATAGAGACACTGACAGAGACACACTGGGGGGGCATCCCAGCACACTGTTGGAGGGCTCCCGGTGCTGCAGTCGGTAAGTAGAAAATGTTTTATTTATTGATTTAAAAAAATATATATTTCTTCTTAATTTTTTTTGATTGATTTATTGGTTGATTTATTGATGTTTTTATCATTTATTATTGATAATGGCTCTTTATTTGTAAAACTGAAGTGTTTAATCTTTGTAAACTTCCCTTTAAACCCCCCTCCCCCCATTCCCTACACCTGATTTGTAACCTACGCCTGATTTTCTAAAGTGTAGACAAGGTTTTTTCGAGCGTACAAAAATCTTCACTTACTCCATTCTAAGTTAGTTTGGAGTAAGCTTTCACTGCCGAAACTTTGAAAACAGGCGTAAGTGGCCGGACACGCCCCCTTTTGATTAAAAAATTCTGTTCCAAAGTGAAACTGTTCTAACTGACTAGAACTGGAGCAAACTAAATGCCGAGAATTTGAATTTCTAAGATACTCCGTTCTAAACCAGTTGCTCCAAAAAATCAGGAGCAACTGAGGCCGAAACTTGGGCCCATGGAGTTTAAGGAACAAATTGAATGAACTGCAGGTGCAAATTCAATTTGGAGGGTGTGACATGGTAGCCATTACTGAGACATGGCTGTAAGGGACTCCCAGCCCCCGTCAGGACTGGGAACTAAATATACCAGGTTATAAGGTCTACAGGAAAGATAGGGACATGGTAGAGGGGGGGGAATAGCTTTAGTATTTAAGGATGAAATCACTTCAATGATGAGAGGCTATAACGAGAGGTGACCATGCAGTGGAGACTTCATGGGTAGAATTAAGAAATAGGAATGGATTTAAGACTATAGTCGGAGTTGTGTAGCAATTGTGAAGTGGTAGCTTGCATAAATGCAGAGATTAGTCAAGCATGTTGTAAAGGCAGAGTGGTTTTAATGGGGGATTTTAACAGTCATATAGATTGGGATAAGCAGACTAGCACACGTCAGAAAGGTAGTAAATTTCTTGAGTGTGTCCGGATAGTTTTCTGCAACAATATTTCCTAGAACCAACAAGAGGGCATGTCATACTAGATTTAGTAATGAGCCAGATTTAGTTATCTGCTTAACGGTGCATGAACATTTATCTAATAGCGATCAGAACATGATCGAGTTCAAAGTAGTGTTTTGAAAGGGAGAAACGCGAAACAGCTACTAAGATTCTAGATTTAGGTAAGCCTGACTTCAATGCGATGAGACAGACACTGTCAACAGTAAACTGGGCAAATCTGTTTATAGGTAAAACGACAGATCATCAGTGTGAAGTGTTCAAAAAAGACTTCAATGTGATACAAAACCAGTTTATACCCCTAAGGGGCAAGAGCTCTACTTGTCAAAAAAACAGCCATGGATGACTAAAGAAGTAGGAGACAACAAGCCAAAAATTGTCGTTTCTACGGACGCGTACGATGTGCACACGCACCCGCAGATGCCCCGCAAGTGCGAACTGTCAAACTGTCTTTTGACAGTTCCAATGTATCCCAGGAGAAGGGCCTTTGTGGGCAGAGATTTGGGCTATTTGCCCAACTCTTGCGCAGCGAATGTTCTTTAAACTCTTGCGTCTGGTTTTTGCATGAGTTTTAAAAGATAGAAAAATAAAATGTTACCAATAATTTTTATATTTAAAAACCCTGCCCATTAAAGTAAGTTTATTTTTACTCCTATTAAAACATATTAAAACATTTTTTTTTAAATGTTGTCTAAAACATTTAATTAAATTCAATTTCAATTAATTTTAAATATGTGAAGTGTTTTTCTTCTTTATTTTAAAATGCGTGTCTTTTGGAAGGTATTCCCATTCATAGGGCTCAATTTTCCCCAAAATATTTTTTTGGCATACTTGAAGAGTTACGCCCGATTTTTTTGGGGGGCCCCAGTACGCCAAAAAAAAAGTGTTGTAAGTTTCCCTGTTGGATCTCTCCATTTTGACATGGCCTAACCTGAGGCGGGTGGAGCCTTGATCTGCGCCAAAAAGATGGGCTGCCATGGTAGCCAGGGACACAATGCGAGCTGAGGCTGCAAAGTGAAGCATATAGCCACCTTGCAACACATTAAAAGAATTGAAAAACACACATTACCACCTTACCTCCAACCCCGCCCGAAGGCTGTCCAGTCCGGTCCCATTCTCGGTCGCCAGCTCCTCGCTCTCGCTCTTTTTTGCTCGCTCTCGCTCGCGCTCGTGCTTGCTTTTTCTCTCCCCCTCTCTCGCGCCACCGCACCTCTCACTCTTCTCGCGCTCTCTCTCTCTCATGGGACTGGACTGTGTATGTGAATCGGCGACCGAGAATGGGACCAAACAGCCTTCGGGCGTGGTCTGAGATTGGAGGTAAGTTGCTGCTATATGTTTTTCAATTTTTCAGTGTGTCTGGGCATCTGCTCCGCCACTTTCCTTGCCTGCCTCGATTTCCTTAACTCTCTAGGGAAGGTTTTGCAGGATAGGTCATATATGCTGGACTAACTCTCAGCTGGCCAAACTTCCCTAAATGGCTAGAAGTGGTGTAGGTGGCTGGTTACGGCCCCTTTGGCTGAAAAAAAAAACGGACTTAAAAAATTCGTAACTGACTGAGTTTCGCTGGTGGAAATTGATTGGGGAAACTGAGGATTTTTAAGTTAGGCCAGAAAAAGTAGCCTGCTCCAAAAAGAACGGCTCAAATACTGGGGAAAATTGAGCCCATAGAAAAGGTGATCTCCATACAAACAGAGATCACCATTACTGTGAATGGGGATACGCCATTTTCATTGGTTGGTCCGGCCCGCGTGATCCAGGCTGCATATATGCTCCTGGAATATGTAGCCCCCTACGCTGGACAATTTCTGGGCCAACATAAATCTAAAAGAAAAAGGATACGAAAATGCAATAAATAGCATGGATCCTGGTGAATGGGAAAGATACAAAGAACAACTATTAGCTGTCCAAACTGGCTTAAATGGCCAAAACGGGCGTAGGTGGCTGGTAACACCCTCTTTTGAACAAAACTAAACTAACTAAATTTAAAAAAATCCTAACTAACTTACTTACACTGGCACAAATTAAATGTGCAGAATGGGGATTTTTAAAATACTCCAAAAAAAACAGAACAACTCCTGGGGAAATTTGGGCCCAATAATTCAGGATAGGGTGACTGAACATCATGAAAACTTTCAGCTGATCAGAGAGCCAGCATAGATTTGTAAAGGGTAGGTCATAACCTGACAAACCTGATTGAATTTTTTGAAGAGGTGATTAAAGTAGTGGACAGGGGAATGTCTGTGTGTGAAATCCCTCATAAGAGACTATTAACTAAAGTTGAAGCCCATGGAATTGAAGGCAAATTATTGACCTGGCTAGGAAATTGGCTGAGCGGCAGGGGACAGAGAGTAGGGATAATGGGCAGGTACTCTAATTGGCAAGATGTGACTAGTGGTGTCCCGCAAGGCTCTGTGTTGTAGTCTCAGCTATTCACTGTATTTATTAACGACTTGGATGATGGGATAGAAAGCCACATGCCCAGATATTGATAGATTAAGCGAATGAACAAAACTGTGGCAAATGGATTTCAAAGTAGGCAAATGTGAAGTCATCCACTTTGGACCTAAAAAGATTAGAACTGGATACTTTCTAAATGGTGAAAAGCTAAAAATAGTGGAGGTCCAAAGAGACTTGGAGGTCTAGGTACATAGATCATTAAAATGCCATGAACAGGTACAGAAAATAATCAAAAAAGGCTAATGGAATGCTGGCCTTTATATCTAGAGGACTAGAATACAAGGGGGCAGAAGTCATGCTTCAGCTCTACAAAGCCCTGGTTAGACCACACCTGGAGTACTACGAGCAGTTCTGGGCACCTCCTTAGGAAGGATATATTAGCCTTGAAGGGAGTGCAGCATAGAGTTTACGAGAATGATACCCGGACTCCAAGGGCTAAAAATTCGCCAACCTTGCACCCATTTTTTTGTGTGATATTTTGCCGTTTTTGGCGGCGGCGGCGGGAAATTAGAAGTCTTGCGGCGGCGCTTTTCAAATACCATTGGAGAGAGGAACACCACGTGCAAGACTTGAAATAAGCGCTTTCGACAAAAATTTGGCTTGAGCGCACTGGTATTTCGGACGGAAAAAAACCACCATGCAAAAAGTGGTGTTGCAGCCCTTGGTATGAAGACCTGCAAAAAAGGTAAGTTAAAGTTTTTATTTTTTATTTCTTTTGCACTGATTTGCTAGTTAAGTGTCTTGTGAATGTTTGTGATTTTTAAAATTTTTTTGTTTTTTGCTATTTATTTTTTGGTGTTTTCCCCCCTCCCTAGGCCCAACTCGCAGCGATATCGGTCTCGGAGTAAAGTTGCAGAAAATTTGTGCAACACCGATTTTTACCACTGCACAAATTAAAGCTTAAATTTATGTCCCCATAGCGATAGCATTGCCATAATTATCACCGAGAATTGAATTTCTAATTTCAAGGGTTAATTTATGAGAGATTACATAGACTAGAATTGTATTCCTGGAATTTAGACGGTTAAGGGGTGGTTTGATTGAAGTTTTCAAGATAGAGAAAAACTATTTCTGCTGGCTGGAGAGTCTAGGACTAGGGGGCATTGTCTAAAAATTAGAGCCAGATCTTTCAGGAGTGAAATTAGGAAACACTTCTACACACACAAGGTTGTAGCTGTTTGGAACTCTCCCACAAATGGCAATTGATGCTAGATCAACTGTTAATTTTAAATCCGAGATTGATAGTTTTTGTTAACCAAAGGTATTAAGGGATATGGTGCAAAGGCGGGCAAATGGAGTTAGGTCACAGATAGGCATGATCTCATTGAATGGCGGAACACGCTCGAGGGCTAAATGCTTGTTCCTATGAGAGGAAAACAAAGGTTGAGGCTCTCGCAAGAAAAAAAAGCAAACTTGCAATAAAGATGAAGATGTAAAATTTTTTTTTAAGTTTCTTAAAAATTTTAATTTTTTATTAAAATGGATAAATTTGACACTACACAAAATTAAAATTAGATTTTCATGGCCAAAACTTTTGTTTAGTAGTCAATACACTGTTAAAATCCCAGTTATACCTTATCCAAAAGGGTCAAACTTTTAGGGCTTGATTTTCGAGTTGTTTGCGACCGGGTTTTCACCACGTTTTGACCCTCCGCGGCAAAAAATGGGCTGTCAGCTGTTTTTCATCCGGGCACGATGCTTGGTTCGGTTTTTATGGCGGTGCTTAGAAGCACCGCCGGGAAGAGCTGTGCCGGGTGTACAGCAGCTTGCATTGCAACACCGGCACAAGTTTCGTCAATCACCCGACCCCTACACCGGGAAGTGCACCCCCCAATAACCGCCAGGGAGAATACAGCGAAATGTGGGCCAACACTGCCATCATCATAGGCAGTCTCTTGAAATCAAGGAAGTCTTGCTTCCACTCTAAAAGTGAGTTCTCAGTTGGCTGTACAGTCCAATGCGGGAATTACAGTCTCTGTCACAGGTGGGACAGACAGTGGTTGAAGGAAAGGGTGAGTGGGGAGTCTGGTTTGCCGCACGCTCCTTCCGCTGTCTGCGCTTGATTTCTGCATGCTCTCGGCGGCGAGATTCCAGGTGCTCAGCGCCCTCCCAGATGCTCTTCCTCCGCTTAGGGCGGTCTTAGGCCAGGGATTCCCAGGTGCCGGTGGGGATGTTGCACTTTACCAAGGAGGCTTTGAGGGTGTTCTTGAAGCGTTTCCTCTGCCCACCTGGGGCTTGCTTGCCGTGTAGGAGTTCCGAGTAGGGCGCTTGCTTTGGGAGTCTCGTATCAGGTATGCGGATGATGTGGCCTGCCCAACAGAGCTGGTCGAGTGTGGTCAGTGCTTCGATGCTGGGGATGTTGGCCTGAGCGAGAACACTGATGTTGGTGCGCCTATCCTCCCAATGGATTTGTAGGATCTTGTGGAGGCAGCGTTGGTGGTACTTCTCTAGCGCTTTGAGGTGTCTACTGTATATGGTGCACGTCTCTGAGCCAAATAGGAGGACTGGTATCACTACTGCCCTGTAGACCATCAGCTTGGTGCCAGATATGAGGTCCTGGTCTTCAAACACTCTCTTCCTCAGACAACCGAAGGCTGTGCTGGCACACTGGAGGCGGTGTTGGACCTCGTCATCGATGTCTGCCCTTGCTGATAGTAGGCTGCCGAGGTATGGGAAGTGGTTCATGTTGTCCAAGGATTTTGATGATCGGGGGGCAGTGCTGTGTGGCGGGGTCAGGTTGGTGGAGGACCTTCGTCTTACGGATGCTTAGTGTAAGGCCTATGCTTTCGTATGCCTCGGTGAAGATGTTGACGATGACTTGGAGTTCGGCCTCTGCGCAGGCGCAAGCATCGTCCAGATACTGTAGTTCGATGACAGAGGATGGAACGACCTTAGATCTAGCCTGGAGGCGACGAAGGTTGATCAGGTTCCCATTGGTTCTATAGTTTAGTTCCACTCCAGCGGGGAGCTTGTTGAGAGTGAGATGGAGCATTGTAGAGAAGAGCGTTGGCGCGATGACTCAACCCTGCTTGACCCCGGTCCGGACGTGGATTGGGTCTATGGTGAATCCGTTGGTCAGGATCCCAGAGTCACAATGCGGATTCCATCCACTAAGGGGTACAACGGACATGATCTTCACCGCACGACAACAACAAGAGAGATGCAGGGAACAGCACCAACCCTTGTACATGGCCTTCTTTGACCTCACCAAGGCCTTTGACTTGTCAACCGTGAGGGACCATGGAGCGTCCTCCTCCGTTTTGGCTGCCCCCAAAAGTTTGTTGCCATCCTCCGCCTGCTCCATAATGACATGCAAACACTGCCAATTTGCCGTCATGAGGACCACACATTCCGGACCAGTATATGACTATAGGATAAACATGGCAAGTTTCTAGTTTGAAAATTAGTAATGTTGGGTGATCACAGTTTTATTTGGCCTTGGGGATTTTTAGTTTTTCCAGATTAATTTTACGCAATTATAAAATGACTTCCTTGTTCCCCCTTTCCTGCTTAAAATCTGGAAATCAGTATTCATGTGCTGGCTGCTCTACTTGAATGCTAATTTGTCTCTCGTTTCATAGTCACAAGTTGATGGCTGTAACTTTCTTTTTAACTACTTCCAATCTCTTCTGCAGGTGCACTAGCTGAATGGTTGGCTGATCACCCAGTGATGATTAACAGTGTATTGCCATTGGTATTGCATGCTTTGGGCAACCCAGAGCTTTCCATATCCAGTGTTTCCACGCTGAAGAAGATCTGTAGAGAATGCAAGTATGACCTACCTCCCTATGCTGCTAATATTGTGGCTGTTTCTCAGGTAATGATAACAGAGATTTAAAAACTATATTTGCAGCAGCTAGTTACTGCATCTGTTTACATTTAGAAGATTGAATTTTAAAGTTCTTGTGCTGTCACTTTAAAATGAGAGACCATGGGACTTTGAGCTAGCCAACTGTGGGATTGAGATGCGCTAGAAAATTGTATTTACCTTCTCAGCATGATAACTTGTGTGGGCTATGCCATTGATTGGGGGAAAAAAAGGTGACATTTTGTTTGAGTCTTTCTACTGACAAAATGATTAGAGAGATATTTGCTTCGAGGTGATCACCCATTTCCTGATGAGGAGGAAAGAAAAGAAAGGGAAGGGCAGTGATTGGAGAGAAGACAAAATGTTTCTTTTTTTCCCTCCAGTCCTATGCCTGTAGCTTTGTTTATTGGGACATCAGCCAGTGATGTCAATCCATCAATTGGTTGAGAACTCTCCTGCCCACTCTTGTTTTCCTGTCTGGTTGCTGCTAACGATGTAACAAATTTAATAACCATATGCCCAGCACAAATCAATCGGGAACAAAAGATGGACGACATTCATTCAAGTATACGGACATAAAATTTAGTAACTTGCAGCATGAAGGTGTTGAATTCATGATTTTAAAAAATATATGTATTACTGGGTGACTCCCTTTTTCAGAAGAAATAAAAAACACACATTGTTATATCCTAACTTGATATAAAACTAGATAATTTGTATTCCAAGTGGAATGTAGTTTATTTTTCCTTTTAATTTATCAACATTTATAAGACAGGAATGGCATGAAGCCTTGGAGAAATTAGGAATATTAATATTTTTATGTTATAATAAATTCCGCAGGTGCAATTGTTTATATTGTGTTCCGTTTGCATCCATTGCATTCGTTACATCGTTAGCAGCAACCAATCAGACAGGAAAACCAAGAAGCGTGGACAGGAGAGTTCACAACCAATTGATGGATTGGCATCATTGGCTGATGCCCCAATAAACAAAGCTACAGGCATAGGACTGGAGAAAAAAAAGAAACATTTTGTCTTCTCTCCAATCACCACCCTTCCCTTTCTTTTCTTTCCTCCTCATCAGAAAATGGGTGATCACCTCGAAGCAATATTAATAATGTGTCTATTATTTCAGCTATTTATATATTATTTGTATTTTATGTTGTATTTAATTTTCACGTCCTTCAACATGTCAGTATATTATTTATCTGTGAAAACCCATTAATTTAAAACTGGTGAGAATGACTGAAAACACAAGAAGCTATTGATCTGTGTGTAGGGCTTCATGTCTAGTGATGGTACTCATAATTCACCAGGTCTAGATACACATTGTTCAACTTAAAAGAATGAGCAGAGCTCACTGCCAGAGCTTGGTAGGGTATTAATGTTTCATGTGCGTTTGCAGGCAGACATGGGGGAGATAACACCGATCCCCCTCTCTGTTTTAGTATTGCATGTGTGTTTTTGAAATAACAATACATGCTGAAAATACACAGCCAATCCATCAACATCTAAAAGCACTCAAAGCTTTAATCTTGTCTTTTTTTTTCAGATGTTGATGGCCCTGCTTTGTATTTGCAGCATTTTTAATTGCTTTTCCTTGTTTTTGATTTTATCGAACTCAAAATCAAAAACAAATAAGTTCGGCTTTGAAGAGTTGTTAATCTTGGTGTGCTATCAGAAGTGATACTTGAGAACCACCGCTGTGAAAGAGATCAGAGTTCTATTGAGCCAGATTGTTCAGCAGGTGCAGTTCTTTATTTTGTATTTAGTTTGTATCCATTTTCCACATACATGTATATTAATAATGTGATAAGTTAGTTCAGCTTTTTATGTGTTTTTAAAATTATTTGAAGGATTGAAATTTGTCAGTGAGATTTGTCAAATCTGAGGTTAAGGGATAGGTCAGCTAACATGAAACAGTTTGTTACAATGTAAAAGAATGATAACCTGGATTTTTCTTTTTTGCTATTATCTTCCACAGGAAGTTTTAATGAAACAAATTCATAAGGTCAGTTGACAAAATTTACTGATAGCCATTAAAGCTCTTGGCTTTTTTAAAAAATTAATTGAGAAATTAGGAATATTTGCACTTACTTTTTTGCCTTGTCTATGTTTATAAGTCATCATTATCATCTTAGGCAGTCCCTCGGAGTCGAGGAAGACTTGCATCCACTCTTAACATGAGTTCTTAGGTGGCTGTACAGTCCAATACGAGAACCAGAGTCTCTGTCACAGGTGGGACAGATAGTCGGTGAGGGAACAAGTGGGCGGGACAGGTTTGCCGCGCGCACTTTCCGCTGCCTGTGCTTGATTTCTGCATACTCTCGGCGATGAGACTCGAGGTACTCAGCGCCCACCCGAATGCACTTCCTCCGCTTAGGGCGGTCTTTGGCCAAGGTCTCCCAGGTGTCATTGGGGATGTTGCACTTTATCAGGGAGGCTTTGAGGGTGTCCTTTTAACGTTTCCGCTGCCCACCTTTGACTCGTTTGCCGTGAAGGAGTTCCGAGTAGAGCGCTTGCTTTGGGAGTTTATAAGTACAGCAAGGCCTGTTCCATGACAATTGTGCTAAGTCCACTCACTAAAATAAGAATGTACATTTAACTGTACATTTGCTGCAAAATTAATATTGAGCTGCCTCAAATTTTACCTCAGAATTCATTTTAATTGCCCTAAATTTCTGGACTGGAAATGTGGATTCTATATATGGAGCATTTATATAAAATTAATTTTAATGCAGTGAAGTTTAAACGTAATACAACAAAAACAGGACCATGCCTGTTGAGCTGAATTGGAATTTTACAAAGTTATTAATCTGATTATATGTACAAGTCTTACTGCATCCTTTTTTCTATAGTTTCCATCTGCAAATATATTTTTTATCACTTTATACATGAATATTGCTGGTGAATGAACAATTAATGACAATATAATTTTAGTAGGGCTCAAAATTGAGTTCACTGAACCATTAGACAGCAAGACCAGCAGATGAAAAAGTTACTAATGTGACAGAAATGTATTTTTAAAAGCTGCTTAAAATAATATTTACTTGTCTGCTGAGGGTGGGTTGTCAAAAGCTCCCGCAGAAATCGTGAGAACATTTAACAGCATTCAAATGTATTCCAAAACCCAGTGATCAGCCAGCCAAGTTTCCACTGTTACTTATTGTTTGATTTTACTGGTCTTGTCCTGGTGCTTGTTTTGAGCCTTGTTTTGGTAAATGTTGACTTTTGCTAAACACATACTAATTTCACTTGTTTTGTTTTTATTTGGTACTGCAAAAATGCTACCATCTATTTTTTTTATTTTCAAGTTTTAAAATCTTGTTTCCTTCACTGAGCTCTTTTTATTTATCCCCTCTCTCAGACAAGTCAGTGTATGTGGCTGATGCAGGCACTGGGATTCCTGCTCTCTGCTCTCCAGGTGGAGGAAATTCTCAGGAACCTGCACTCCCTCATCAGCCCCTACATCCAGCAGCTGGAGAAACTTGCTGACGAGCCGGTATGTACGATGAAAAGCCAGCAGCTGCACAATTTTTGCCCTAAAACCAAGACTTCAGGATTGCATGAAACTGTTTTCTGTGCGTCTCTTGCTTCTGTCTCACTTCCAGTACTTTATTTTCATTCTTCATTTTCTTAAATTTTTCTCCTTACTTTATATAGTGGGTGTTTTTTTAAATGTTTTTCTTGTATCCTTGGCCACAAAACATATTGTTAATCTGTGTCAGTTTGTTAAATTCCAAGCAGTGAATTAATGCCACATAAGTGCAAAGGCAGGGCTAAGCAAATTATCTCATAGCATTCATTTTGCATCCATCAATTTATAATTAAATGCAAGCTATTATTCTGATTTCTAATGTGTGCAGTTGAATTCAGCTCTAGTTTTGCATTAAGAACACATCTACATTGTGCATTACTAGCAATGTGATTAAAATACTATAAACCTCCATTTCGCTACACCTATATGTTTTGCAAAAAATATTTCCCGAAATGGCAACACTTCCAACCCTCAGAGCAAGCTTGTTTTTAAAAACCCAAATGGTTAATATGTTTCCTGAGCAAGTTGTGCGCTGCAGAAATTAGAAAAATCAAAGACAAGGAAAGGAGATGCAACCTACTGAAACTCGTGCCTACATCATTCATTTTAGCAACCAACTGAATTTTGAACATCTCTATTGTTTTTCTCTGCTCTTCTTCTTAGGCGGTCCCTCAATTTGAGGCTGACTTGTTTCCACACCAAAAAGGGATGAGTTCCCAGGTGCTTCAATGAAGGACCTGACATTCCAGGTCCTGAATTACATGTTGTAGGGTGGAAGATGTCTGTGCGTGGACTTTTTTTAACGTGTGATGGCCGTTGCACACCAGTCACCACATGGGCTTGACAGAGCTAGGTCTTGTTCCAGTGGCAAGGATTAACCAAGACAACTGGAGACCAGCTCTGCTGCACAGACCCAATGCGTACAAATAATGATGGGTTATAAGATGGTGATAACCGAGAGGTCATCACTGTCAGAAAAGATTGAATAGGCCGGGGCGAGAAAGCGGAGAGATGGCCTGATAACGTTTAAGATTTCTCTGCTACACTGTGCATGGCAGATTATTTCAAACATTTATCACTTGTAAAAAAAAAAGCTTTTCATAATATGTTTTAAAGTTACTTTCCACAAATGTTAATGTGATGTCCTCTGGTTCTTCTCTTCTGGCTTATTTTGTATATCATCTTACCTATACCATTTAATCCTCTAATGCATATCAATGTGTTCCCTCCCTCCTTCCATTTAGCTGGCTTGTTTCTCAACTATGGAGCATGAGCTCTTTTTTCCCTTCGTAGTTCAGCCCCTTTCCATTTGGGAATAAGCTTAATTGATTACCGCTGCACCCTAACCAAAGTCTACATATTTTTGTGGCATAATGATCAGAAGTGAAAACTACTCTCGAGTATCCTATCCAGTGCCTTTTAAAACCATAGCATAACATCTCCAGGCTTGTACTTCACCACTGTAATTACATTTACCAGCATTGTGTTAGTCTAGACATTGGTAGTTACTAGTTACAAGTTTTGCTACTGTTCTCCGATCCTGTTCCAAGTCTTTCAATGCTAATTCAATTCCATTCGTAGGACCATAGAATTTACTCCACAGAAGGAAGCCACTTGGCTACTTGTGCCAGTGCTGGTTCTCTGGCAGTCTGATTCCTTTGCGCTTTTCCCATACCCTTTAAAAAATTTTATTTTAAAAATCATTATCCACGACTCTTTTTAAAGCTGGTAACGAATTCTGCTTCTATCACTGTTTCCAGTGACCTAACAATCCTCTGCATTAAAAAAACTCCTAACTCTGCCTTCATTAATTTGATGATCTTAAAATCATTTAATGATGGGGCAGATTTTTGACATGTGTAATACTTTATATTTATCAGTGTTAACTTTATGTTGCTATGTTTGCCCATCTAATTCTGCAAACATTTTATGCATCTTCTGCCTCTATTGTTATGCCTATTCTAATGTCATCAATACTTTTGACAATCTTACATTTGGTTTCTAGGCTATTGAGTAGATTAGATTAGAAACATCAAACAATGACTCAATACCTCTCTTCCCCATTCCCATCTGACGTTGCATCTCAAGAGTATTCTTTGTTTCATGTTTTTAATTAGGCTACTATCCATGTATTACCCGGATTTCCTGTGGCTTATAGATTAAAAAGAAATCTTCCATATAGAACTTCATCAAAAGATTTTTGAAAGTTCTTTTAATCAATATCATAGGGAATTCTGTACTCTACTTTATCTTCAATACCCTCAAAGAAGTTAGAGAGGTTTTTCACACAGGATATTTCCCTTTTACAGTCATGCTGTCTTTTTCATTAAAGGTATTGCTATATAGGTGCTACTCAAACCTATTATTTGGAGTAGTCTCCAATATTTTACCCATTATTGATCAGCTGATGAAACTGTTGTTTGCTGGATAATGTGTTTCCTCTTTTAAATATACTATATTTGCACACTTCCATTCCCGTGGAGCCTTTCTAGCACCCAATGATTAATTCATAAAAATACGTAGTACCATGTAGATTTCCTCTCTAATTATCTTCAGTATCCTAGGATATATACTATTAGGTTTTAATGATTTGTTAATCTTAAGTATCTTTAGCTACTTGAACACTTATCCTACTGACTTTGAAAACTTCTAAGATATTGGGTGTATTTAAAACAAAAAGGGAATAGCAAGTAAGCATTATCCTCTTTCATTTAATATTTTAATATTTTGTCTTTTTTACCATCACTTTTACCTTTAGTATTCTAATTCCCTTTCTAATTACAATCCACTGTTATCAGAGGTTTTGATAGAGTAAATAAGGAGAAACTGTTTCTTTTGGTGGGTGGATCATTAACCAGAGGACACAGATTTAAGGTAATTGCAAAAGAACCAGAGTGGAGGTTAGGAGAATATTTTTTAACCAAATAAATTACTAAGATCTGTAATACACTGCCTGAAAGGGTGGTGGAAGCAGATTCAATAGTAACTTTCAAAAGGGAATTGGATATATATTTGAAAAGGAAAATATTGTAGGGCTATGGGAAGAGACCGTGGGGAGTGGGACTATTGAATAGCTCTATAAAAGAGCCAACACAGACACAATGTGCCGAATGATGACCTCCTATGCTGTAAGATTCTATGACTGCAACCTCCTTGAGCACTTCTTTTTCCCTTTACCCCACAATTTTCACTGTATCTACAGCCACCTAACCCTGTACACTGAAAATTCCTGTGTCATTAATTTCCAACAATTTGGTTTCTGTCCTACTTGTTGCGCTGGCCCATCCATCTTCTCGGTACTCATAGCTTTAGCCTCTGGGGGACAAATCGCCACCCTATATAACAAGAGTGTCTGCAAATGAATTGGAGCATTCAATATACTGTAACTTCTCTTTTCCTTCACCACAGCATTTTCCTTTGTTCCTCTAAGCTGCTTTGACTTTTTCCTCAAATCCACTCTGTCCAGTACCCAAAAAGTATTTAACACTTTTGTTTTGAGTGTTACTCCACTATTGCCTTCTTACCACCTCTCCTCACTATCTTGCATACTCTGCCTCAGCTGTCTGTGTTTCATCCAATATTGCTTTCAAACATTCGTTATGCTCCTCCTACAGCTGGTCCTCCACTCAGTTGTCTCTCTTACAGACTCCATTCCAGATATGTATCATCCATGAGGTTTTAACATTCAAGCCCTAAGAGCACATGAACTCCTTTCTCCAATTCATGATCCTTGCCTTCAGGTCCTTGATTAGCAAGCAATAGCCTGGTCTGAACACCTCAGTTTTGCCCACTAGAATTGTATCATAGCTACAGAACAAAATGGGAAGTAAAATGAGAGCAGTCATTTGTATGCATTGAGACCCTGATCTAAATATATTTATAAACTTTACAACCTCAAAGTCTTTGTTGAAGATCCTAAAAATATTTTCTACTTAACTTAAAATTGTTTGCTGCCACTCCAGCCTAAAACTGAACTGTTACTCCCACCTAAATTGCTACCGCTTAAAGTTTAAAAAAAATATACACAGTACCTTAAATAGATGCATTTATATTACTCCTTATGTCTCTCAAACATTTCACATTTTATATGCAGTAAATTAATTTAAATTGCGGTGATTGTTGTGTAGACAAATGCAACAGCCATTTTGCGGCCAACGAGATCTCTCAAGTAGCAAGTGAGATTAATGACCAGTTAACCCATTTTATGGTGATGGTGGTTTAACAAGGCATTTTGATCAGGATATTGGGAACATTTTCTGTTTTTCTTAAATAGTGCCATGTAATCTTTAACATCCACTGAAATAGGCAAATGAGAACTCGGTTTAACGTCTCTTTCAAATAATGACAATGTAGCACTCCTTCAATACTGGATTGAAACGTCATCCTAGATTATCCGCTCAAGACTAGGAGTGAAACTGAAAGCTATAGCCTCTAATTCAACAGAAAATGCTGCAGATACTTAGCAGACCATGCAGCATCTGTGGAGAACAGACACATGAATGTCAGCTAATGAGTGCCTCCAGCATTTTCTGTGACTTTTTACCAGATTTCTAGCATCTGCAATTTTTCTGCTAGTAGTGCACACTGGATTTGGATTCTATGCAGAACAAAATCCTTCCCACCATGCACCACTTCACAACTGACACACTAGTATTCTATATTAGGGAATCTCCATTTTGTATGTTGTTACTGATGTCGTAACATGACATATGCATGAAGCTTGATAGAAAAATTACTTGCATTTTACTTGCATCAGTCAGCTTGATGTCGTTCTTGCATCAACATATCTTAAAAGCATTGAATAGTTGATGTTAATTTATTCCAGTAAAATCTTGCTATACCCAACCTGTTTTGTGCTGGGGACTTTGCTGTGTTGTCAGTATTGCATGTGAAAACATCACACTGTTGGAGTATTTTGTCATATACATGGGTGCTTTCAGTATTCCAGAAGATGCTTCTGTCAGCTTGCTTCATGACAGCTTAGTGGGCTTCTTTTTATAAAAAAATAACAATAATCGCAAGTTTAAATTATGTTTGCCTGACTAATATAGAATTCATTTGCATATGTGAACTTCTAAATTCTCGTTTTAAGTTCTATTGCAGCCTTCCTGTAACTGCTGTAGTTGAAATTCAGATTTCTTTTTGGTATGCTGGCACATGAAAAATAAAGCCTTAAAGGTAGAATGAAAGCAACACAAGATTAGTAGCTTTCTTTAGGGTGCAATTACGCTATGGTCGTAGCATCTGTGCAAAGCAGTTTCACATAGCACCAATGCTAAAGCTATAGTGTCAATCCTGGAGATAGGAGTCTTGCTCTGCTTTGCTCTGCCATTGGGTTGAGTCCTAGCTCTGAAACAACACTATAAAATCACTTTGCTTCAATGCTACAATTGTAGAGTAACTTTACCCTTAGAATGGCAGTCACTACTTTTTGTTCTAATTTTTTGGAGTTCCTGTTGAGCTGGCAAGGGTTAAACTTGTAAATTCAGAATTCAAGCTTTTTTAAAAAAAACTCATTGCCTTGCATTGTTTCTAAGACACTTTTATTAATTAAAGGCAAAAACCTGAATGTGAGCATCTTTAATCTTAAGTATGTTCAAAATAATTTTTAAGCAGTAACTAGGGCCACCGTTTTCTGATGTCTGAATGCATTTAACTCCGTTTCTTTTGATTTTTTTTTACTGAGATCTTGAGCATCATCATGTTTCACAATTCTGTCCATTTACAATTAGCTGCAGTAATTTATGGTGATTGAGTAAGTTGAATTCTGTTTTTGTTGCATGTTTTGGTAATTATTCCACAATTCTACTTTTTTTCCATTAAAACTGCAAATCGGGGGGCCTTGATCATAACCTTTAGAACCTGTCATTGCTGTATAATCTCATCAATTTCAGAAGTGGGTTTGGTCTGATGCAGTCCTGCTAGTTATCATCTGTTGTCTCTGATACAATAACAGGCTACAAAAATGGAAAGGTAAGGACAGTAAATGCATCTTCAGATTATCTTTTAACATTGTTCATAAAATGTTTTATTCTTAAATGCTCATTTGGAAAGTTATTTTTATTCATTGCAAAATGAAATATAATCTGTTTTGTAAGATCAATCCTACCCATGACCAGAGTACTTAAACTGTAACATTCAAATTTGATTAACTGTTTTCTGTTGCATACTTGCAACAGGAATATAATTTTTTTTGTAATGTGAAACAACCTGTGTTTGGCAGTTTTGCCTCTCATTACACCAAAGTGGGTGATTAACGTGGAAAATTGTATGCTTGTGATATAAAGCAACTTCTATTGCTGAGTTTGATCTTAGTGATTGATGGTAATAAATTAGTGAAACCTTTTAGTATTGAGGGATGATATTAGCTAGAATTACCTCTTCCATCTAACACGGTAGCGCTTGAGGGAATGTTAGACAGGTTATCCAGCACAATCTATATATTAATCAATTTGTGACATTTTGTGGAAGAAAATAAGTTATGCACCAGAGATTAACAACAACTTGCTGCTCTTGGTATAACAGCTTTAATATAGGAACGATACCAAGGGGAGAGGAAAACTGGATAACGAAACTGGACCTGAGCCATTGTGGGAGAGTTGGGAAAGGTGACTGGAAGCTTGGTTGAAAAGATGAGTTTTGAAAATGTTTTTCAATTTAGGGAGGGAATTTGAGAGAGTTGAATTGAGGTGGCTAGAAATGTGAAGGGAGGGTGATGTTACAAATGGCTTGATTTGGAGGATTGACAGACGCAGGCGGGAATTTAAAGCTAGAGGAGATTACAGAAAGGGGGTGGGAGACAAGGCCATGAAGGGACTTGAGGGTAAGGATTGTAGGTTTAATGCATTGTGATAAGGGGAGTTAATATAGCTCAGTGAGAACACTGGAAAAATTCAGTCTCGAAGTTACAAAAGCATGGATAAGGGTTGTGGGTGTGAGGTAGGATTGATGATGTTTGATAGGGTAGAAACAAGCAGGTTTGGTGATTGATTAGGACGTGAAGTTTGAAACTCAGCTCTGGGTCGAAGTGGTTGGCAAGGTTTTGTATGTATTTGTTCATTCTGAGTAAGTGGACAGGAGGGGAGGGAGAATGAGGGCTGGGAGCAACTTATGGTGGGAGCTGACAATGATGATCTTTACCCACAGTTCAATTAGAAGAAATGTTGGCACATCCATGAATTTATGTCATAAGGCAGTCTGAGAGAACATTGATGTTCCTGGGATGAGGGAATTGGTGAAGAAGTAGATGTTGATATATTCTCTCTGACAACTTTTCTCTGGGCTACAGGGTTCCTTTGTACTATGATTATTAGGAGATAGTTAACACCCAAGTATGCTTTACAAATTTTTTATATTGCCTAAATTCTTCATTTTCTAACATTGCTGCTTTTCAGTAAGAATTTCTGTGCCAGTCAAATGAGAATTTTAATGGGTCTGTTTAATGCAGCATTAGTGAAACATTTGCCGTTACTGTTTACCATTGGTGCTGTTCAGAGGTCTGTCTTGTTCTCGGGTGGTTTTTGGGTAGGTAAATTAACTTGAGTCTGTCAAAATAAAATATGTAGCATGGTTCATCCATGCATCACCATTTACCTAGCAGTTTGATAGCCTGTTGATTGGCAATCCTGTGTTTTATATTGAGTTTTGTAATATTTGTGGAGGGATTTTGTCTCATTGGGGCAATGAATTTGCTAACACAGAAATTTTAAAAAGTCTATTTTTGAATAGTGGTCGTACGAAATTTGGCATAAGAGGTTTAGCAGCTTTGGAAGTGGATAAATCCTCAGGCCCGGATGAAATGTATCCTAGGTTGTTAGAGAAGCAAAAGAGGAAATAGCAGAGGCTCTTGCCCTCATTTTCCAATCCTCTCTGGCTACAGGTGTGGTGCTGGAGGACTGCTAACGTGGTTCCTTTGTTTAAAAAGGGAGAAAGGGATAGACCAAGTAATTACAGGCCAGTCAGCCTAACTTTGGTGGTGGGAAAATTATTGGAAAAAATTCTGAGGGATAAATCTTTATTTAGAAAGACATGGGTTAATCAAGGACAGTCAGCATAGATTTGCTAAGGGAAAGTCGTGTCTGACTAACTTGATTGCATTTTTAGAGGAAGTGTCAGTGAGGGTAGTGCGTTTGATGTAGTCTATATAGATTTTAGCAAGGCTTTTGATAAGGTCCCACATGGCAGACTGGTCACGAAAGTAAAAGCCCATGGGATCCAGGGCAAAGTGGCAAGTTGGATCCAAAATTGGTTGAGGCAGGAAGCAAAGGGTAATGGTTGATGGGTGCTTTTGTGACTGGAAAGCGGTTTCCAGTGGGGTTCTGCAGGGACTACGTCCCTTGCTTTTTGTGGTATATAGTAATGATTTAGACTTGAATGTATCAGGTATGATTAAGAAGTTAACCAGCGAGCAGTAGTCTTTTGTTGCATTAATTTGAGATGGATTTAAACCAATGAAGCACAAGGCGGCTGTGTTCAGTCCATGGCATCCCCTTTTGAAGGGTGGTGTTACTGTTTTGAAAAGGGCCATCAAAATACCTTTTTTCATTATTAAAGAGAAGGGAGGGAAGATTAAGATATAAATAAAACAAACAATAAAAAATGTTAGTGATGATCTCTAGAAGCTGCATCCGGGATCTGGCATTCCCATTTGTGAAGCTATAACTCACATTATAGTATTTTACCTTTACCTTTCGCTGCACAAAAAAGAATATGCAAATACATAAAATGAAAAATGATTAAACAGTAATGTTTAATCAAAGGAAACTGTTTTAACATAAAATTGATATCAGTTGCATGTTCTGAACCAAATATAATTATAATTTACTCAAGTTAAAGTTACATTTATGCAAAAATTACTCCATAAACTTGCAGGGATTAGTTTGAAGTGAAATCTATGAAAGTTAGTGTTTTTCAGATTGTTTCATTTAACCAAAGGCTGCAGTAGTGTCAATTCCTAATGTGGATCCTGGATTCAGTCTCCTTTTTTCCAATCACATCCCAACGGCCCAGAACTCCCGGTCGGCTGCTTCCCATGAATGATCGAGGAGAAAAGTTTTTTAACACAATGCACACCTACCTGTTCCTGCTGAGCCCACGTGAGTTCGCGGTCCTGAGGCCTCCACTGACTGTGCGGCTGGACGTGCGCAGGGCTGGAACTGCAGTCACATGGCTCTGGGCAGCCAATCCAGGTAAAGTATGTTCTCGTTCATAATAATGGGAACTCCGTAAGCTAAGCTGGTGTTCCCATTATTATGAATGGGAAACACTTTTTTTTCCCCGCCCCCAATGCACAAAACTCTAATTAAAAAAAATAGGAAAAAAAAACACATTTTTATTAATTTAAATTACTTATTTATGTATTATTAAAAATATATCTTTCTGATTTTTTTTAAAAACTTTTTAAAATTATGGTTTTTAAATTCTGGGAGGCCATTGTTTTCTTCCTGACAAAGTAGTAATACTAGTGGCCCAACATTGGCCATGACTTGCATCAATTTTTTTGGAGTAAGTTTTTTCTGGCGTAAGTTAGAAAATGCCATTTTCCTCCCAAAATGTGCTCCAGAGTAAGTCAGTTTGGTACGATTTTTTTTAGGTATTTTTTTTTTCAAAAGGGAGCGTTCCCAGACACTTACGCTAGTTTTGGCCATTTATGCCACTTTGGCCAGCAAAAACTTACTCCAAATCCACTTAGGTCAGCGTATGTGGCGAGCTCTGAAAAACCTTGCGGGCAGTTAAGAAAAAGCAGCGCACATTCGGCAGAGATAGGGGAGGGAAGGGAACTGGATAGGACCTCAACAACCAAGCAGCAAACATTAAGGAAAAGCTCAAACCAATAAACAACAATAAAAAAAGAAGTACCTTATCTTTAAAGTCTGCCCGGGAACGGCAGCGGGCCGGCCTGTGTGTGAGGCCATTTGGCCTGAGATAGGGGAGGGAAGACGTACCGGAGAAGTGCGAGCTTGTGGACCGGAGAAGTTGCAGCTGCTGGATCTGCGCGTTTCATCGGTGGGGGCAGTGGGGGGAGCCCACCGGGCGACCAGAGAAGCTGCTGGATCTACGCTTTTCAGCGGTGGGGCAGGGGGGGGAGCCCACCGGGCGACCAGAGAAGCTGCTGGATCTACGCTTTTCAGCGGGAGTGTGGGGGGGGGGAGCCCACCGAGTGCCCGGGGAAGCTGCTGGATCTGCGCGTTTCATCCGGGGTGTGGGGGGTGGGGGGCCCGCCGAGCGACCGGGGAAGCTGCTGGATCTACGCGTTTCATCGGGGGTGGCGATGCTCTTTAAAAATGGCAGAGTGCCAAGTTTTTTCTCTCTACTGCGCATGCGCGCACATCGGGGCCGGCACCACTGCGTATGTGCGAAGGTGCAGGCACTGTTTTCGGTGCAGATGTTTGGCTCCGCCCCCCACTTCACCGTCGACGCCACGCCAGGACTCCAGGGACTGTACACAGTGGCCAGGATGGGGCGAGTTTATCCTGCCGCCATTTCCAGCGCGCAAAGTCGGAGCGCTTGAGGTCAGTGCGCCGACAAAACTGCTTGGGGAAAAATCTAGCCCTAGATTTCTATCTTGCATTATCTATTGTGAGAAGTTTTTTTTAAGCTAATTGTTTAGTTTTGCAGCAAATTATTTAACCCCATTACAGGTGCATTTATGACTTTAGGTCCACTTTATTGATTTGAAACCAAACACATATTTTACTTTTGGTTTATTTTGCTGAGATGGGATTCAGACTAGTGTATTACTATACAGTAAATCACTGTCACTACTATTCTTTTGGGGAAGATGTAGGGTTCATCGTCTTTCCAGTAGGGAAGGAAAGTTTGGATAAAGTTTGATTCAAGCTGCTCTTGTATATGTGCTGCTAGCTTGCTCCAGCAAGTGATTGGCAGAGGTGTAGGAATTAAGTGCATGCCCACACATTTTTTTAAATGGAACTATCATCTATTCCTCTCCATCCCTAGAAAAAAAAACAAATCCCTAAAGCTCATTCCTAATTACGAGACACAGTGATGCAGATACAGGCTGATGGGAGCGGTTTAGCAGTGATTGATCGTTTTACCGCTTTAATAAGAGAGCACAGTCAGGTAGAACAGCTTTCTGTTGATCAAGAAAGAAAGATTTCTATTTATGGAGAGTCTTATCATATCTGAGATGCATCTCAAAGTATTTGACATCTTTGCATTTGAAGTTTAGTCACTGTTATGTTGGCAAGATAGCGCAAAAAGCAACGACACAAATGCCTAGTTCATTTTCTTTTTGATGGTATTGGGTAAAGAAGGAATGTTGGCCAGGGCACCAGGAGAACTCCCCTAGTCTTCAAAATATGCCATGGGATCGTTAACATCCTTCAACCTGTATCTGCTGCTCATGGTGCAGTCTCTATACTGGGGAGACCAGATGCAGGTTAGATGACTGCTTTGACAAATGTCTCTCTTCTGTCTTTCAAGTGCAGACAAACCTTGAGCTCTCTGGCTTGCCATTTGACTTCCCCATCCTGCTCCAACTCAGACCTCTCCATCTTTGGTCTTCTACACTGTTCCAATTAAGCTCAACGCTTTGCAGCCTCCAGGTTTAAAATTGACTTTAATAACTTAGGACCTTAACTACACTTTGCCAGCTTATTCTGTTTTCATTTCAGACCTACCTTACACCACACCTAGTCATACGTGTTCTCAGTGTCTCATAAATGTTTTTAATTTATTTTATTAAGCGACTGCCTATCAATTGATATCACTTCAGCATTTAACTATCTCCTGTGTTCCTTTTAAGCACCTTGCAAGTCAGTTTTAGTAAGTGTTTATCCCCTTCTTTGATTTATTCATTTTTAAACTTTTATCTTTACTTTTTTCCCTTGTGCTAATGATGGATTACACTTGAAACACAAACACTTAAGCTCTGTTCTTCCAGGTATTGGTAAATGAGTGGTTCAAACCAAAGATTATGTTCCTTATGTAGCATTCTACAAGGAGTCACTCAGTTGATTTATTAATACAGTATAAATTGCTTGTATTAATCATTTATTATACCTTCACTCTCTATTTACTTCTGTTTATACCATTTGTATCCCCCTTCCATCTCATTGTATCCAAGATCCCTAGTTTGTTCCTTTGTTAATCTTGTTGCTGCTCCTAGTAGATGCAGTGTACGTTTACTTCAGGAATACAAGGAACCGCATGGGAAATTTAGATAAGATCAAGGAGTATGGAATTTGAGGAAGGATAGCAAACTGGGTTAAGGATTAGATAAAAGGAAGAAAAGAGAGAATAGGAGTTAAAGTCAGTTTTTCCAGAGTGGTTAGAAATGACTGGTGTTTCAGTTCTGGGGGCATTTTTGTTCACTGTGTATATCAATGATTTGGATAGAGGGAGTCATATCTAAATTTGCAATGATACCAAAATAGGAAGTATAGTTAATTCTTTAGAAGACCAAAGGAAACGACAAAGGCATTTTAATCAGATGGATGCTTGAGTTTTAAAACTGGCAGATGAGATTCAGTGTCAGTAAGTGTAAAATGATGCGTTTTTTTTTAAAAAAGTGCAGTAATTATACTTGATGGAAGTTGGTTCGGTGCTTTGGAAGAGCAAAGTGTCTTGGGGAGTACAGGTTCACAGAGCATTAGAGGCAGTACCCGTTAATGAGACTGTAAAAAGCTAATAGAATTCTAGATTTTGCCTCCAGTGGTATAGAATATAAAAAACAAAAGTTAAGGTGGGCCTATATAAAATCTTACGATTTCAGTTAGAGTACTGTATGTAGTATTGGACTCTATATTATAGAAAGTATATTGAGGCTTTAGAGAGGGTGTGACAAATTCACTTGGATGCCTGATTGTGGGGGAGGGGGGAAGACTTGAAAATTGGATCGTCCCATAATGTAGCACGAAGCACCACCGTACAAAATTAAATGTAAGTGATTTACAACTGAGGGTGGAGAAGTTTCTTCACATAAGGTTGTGAGGCTGTGGAATTCACTTCCAGAGTTGGTGGTTGAGGTCGGAACTCTGTCCACAGTCAAGATTAGATTGGATAGGTGGATGAAGGAAAAGGGTTGAAGGGTTATGGAAACTGGATGGGTAAATATAATTAGAACTGTTTGCTGACATGGACAAGTTGGGCCAAATAGACTGTTTCCATGTTGTTTATCTTTGTAATCAACTATTAATGTCCTCACTATAAGGGGACTAAATACACTAGTAACAGAAGCAAGAAAAGTAACTGCAATTGCGACTAGCAATATTGCTTTACATTACAAACACTGCATATGAAATTTATGACAAGTTTGCCATCAATTTAAATCTTAACAGGTTTCTTATAAATGGTAAGAAAATAACTTTCTCAAACTTTTTCATATTACTATTATATGTATAAGATTGTATTTGACACAATGGTATACTTCAGGGTTTAGATGCTAGTGCAGCTCATGATGTCATTTAAAACGAAGTGTTAAAACTTTGCACCAAACTCCTAACTGGATTCTATATAACCTCCTGGAGAGTGATCACATCAGTTTATGTCTGAGCATAATTTAAATTCTAATTAATACTGTTTCCTTTACTTCATGCCTAAATTTGTTGAATTTTGGAAAATCAGCACTCATAGTGATTTTTCTAAATTAATGTAATGTAATGAAGGAATGTTTGTGTAATCTATTAAAATTCAGACTGAATTAAAATCAGATTAAATTTCACCTGTTCGGATGCTCCTCATGCATTAAATATGATGTATAATCTCTGATAAGGGAAAAGAAAGATAATGGCCGAAGCTGCAGTGCAGGTTCCATGCTGTTCAGAAGACAGTTTGTTAAAAGCTAACTATAGCCTTGTGCTGAAAGTGTAATTACCAGTTACTGTACATCTTCATTCTTGGTATTTTCACTGTTATTTAAAGTCTTCCCTTTATTTGTTGCCAGCTCTTGCTTTTAATAATGCTAATTGATTGCTTCCTTTGATGAGTCTTCATTAACTGTACAGAAGAACTTCAGTTTGAAGACTGCACTTGTCAGAGTTGCCTCGTAATTTAATGGCAATAACTAGCAGGATATAGATTTACAAAGCCAAAAACTTGTCACTATGATGAGGGTTTTATTTATGGGTGCGTTATACGTGTGACTTTTCTTTTTGCAGAAGGCTGACAAACTTCTGATTTTCCTACAGTTAACGGGTAAGTCCTTTTGAGAGCAGAGGTGGCTAAGACAATTGATCTTTTTTTTTTTAAGTGCCAACCTTTAAACTGTTCAAAAAAGCTATTTATGATCTTGGCTCTTAAATATTAAATCACTAGTTCTTTCAGGAATTGGCAAATTTAAACTGATGTATAATTTTGAAATTAATGCACTTCTATTATTATTACATGTATAAGAATGCATTATATATTGTTCATTGTTCTAAACATAACAATTTCCATATTTAGCTCAAAAAGTACATATACATTGAAGGAGTCACATTGAATTCAAAGTTGCAATTTCTGCTATCTTGAGCGTCACTTTCAGCTCTTGCATTCAGTTTGACATCATGCTTTCAAAACATTATGGGTGGCCCATTTTTTTAGCATAGGGTTTGTGAGCTAAGTTGAATTAACTTGGCGAAACCCCATTTTGCAGCTATACTTTGTTTTGGATTCCATCCATAGCTCCTATAAAATGTTTTTGCTCCATGCTGCTTACTTTCTGTAGCTCAAAACACAGCAACAAAGTTGAAGGATATGATTTTATCAAAGAGGGAGAAGATTTTGAACTTCTGTACCTTCGAAATTGATTTGGGAATAGTGGGTGACATCTGGCTCCGAGCAATTGAGTTGGTATGGGCTAGTGTCTGATCCTTGGCAGTCACATTGGATGTAAGGGTAGTTCAGTAATCCTCAAGTTTGTATCCAGGGAATACATTAATGTAGCTTGGTGATGTAGGCAGGTTCGTAAGCTGATTTTATGTTAATTCGGTTTTGCAAATACCTGAAGTCAGGGATTGTGAAATACAAAAAGCAAAACAAGTTTGAATACTATTATAGCTAGGAGAGCTAGCTAGGAGATGTAATTCACATGACTGACAGTTTTCTGTTAAATTAACAATTTGGTGAATCTCCCAAATAAACTGCCAGGAGTTTGCACAGTTGTTGGCTCTCACAAAGGAATCTGACTAGAGAGAATTGTTTTCGGCCCTTGCCCCCCTCCCACCCCCCCCCCCCCCCCCAGAAATGTAATCTTATTAAAGTTCTTATTTTTGTAATAAATATATATCAATATAATTATATTAAAACCATGCATTTTTCTAGACTTCCTGTCAACCTTTTCCATTATCAACTTTTAGGGTCACATTTGTCCACATGTGCCAGCCTGTAATTTGACCTCCTACCAGTGTTGTAGCACCTCAGTTTTGCATCACCCACCTCTTAGACCCAGCGCTTAAGCTATAGTGGTGACTGAATTATGTCTGTGCGCCTAACTGCAATTGTCCCATGCCCTCTAACCATGCTTCACCTGAAAATTATGCGTGGTCTTGACTCACTCATGTGTAATGCATCAAGGAGCATGGAGGAGTCTGGCTCCAACATTGCACGGGTTTTTTCGCAGAGCTTGAAGCCTATGATTTCCAGGATGGAAACTATGTGGACCCAGCCATGATGCTGGGTGTGATGGGTGATCGCGCAGTTTCCATAGCAGCACAGGCGAAAGTGACCCAACAGTGCTACAGTGAGAGCGCGGTTTGCTCGTCTGCAGTCTCAGCTTGCTGCCATACAAGCTTAGACTGTTGCCATCGTCGTGGCGTTTACGAGTGTCGAAAGGGGCTTGACGGGTATCTCAGCACTCCAGTCATCTGTCCCCCAACAGATGGTTAGGAATGCTGAGGGCGCCGCCCCAGGGGAGTGACAGTGGCGTTGTGGAGCAAAAACCTTGTGTTTTCTCTCAGAGTAGCATTCCTACTCCCACCACTGCCACTCCACCAGTGTCCTTGTTGCTGCCCGTCATCCAGCCAGCCCATACTGCTGCTGCTCATGCCGAAGTGGTGCAGTCTACAACCGGGCCTTCTAGGTCCAGAGCTACTCAAGGTCGTCCAACAAGGCCGTCTGTAGTCTCCCCCACAGAAACTCAGCAACCTTCCACCAGCCATGCTGCAGCCACTGAAGGAGCACTTTGTAGGAGCACTAGAATAGGAAGGGCATATGAAAGACACTAAGGGAATGCACAAGGGTGATTATTTGACTTTTGTTCTTTTGATTTGAATTTGATGAATTTATGTTATGTTTGGAGTGTGTGTTTTGTGGTGGCTCTCATTTTCAGCTCCAGGAGGACGCTGTGATGTTCCGTGACAGAGGGATGGTATGATGAGGAAGTGGTGGGCAATGGGGTTCTGGGGTTTCATTCGCTGGAACCAGACTCTGATGAGGCCTTCACGGCAGCCCATCCAGAACGGGGATGTGCTACCTTCCACCTCCCCCCATCTTCCTCATCTTCTTATTCCTCTTCCTTCTCTGCCTGAAGTGGTCACCGAACCAGTGGTAGCAAGGGCTGCATGGTTATGATGGCCAAGTTGAGGCATGCAGCAGACCACCACGAAATGGGATACACACTTCGGCGTGTACTATAGAGGGCTCCACCCAAGCGGTGAAGGCAGTGGAACCATTGCTTTGAGCACTCCGAAGGTCTGCTCGATGACGTTCCTCGTGACAGCATGGCTGTTATTATATGATTACTGACCACAAGTGGTGGGGTTGCCGAGGGAGTCATCAGCCAGATGCAGAGCCCTTGTCTCCAAGCAACCACCCTCAGGTTTGACGTGGTGACTGGAAAATTACTGACACATCAGACTGATGCAGGATGAAGGCATTGTGACTGCTGCCAGGATAGTAGGCATTCATCATGATGATGCGCTGGACATGGTCGTACAACAACTGCACATTAAGTGAGTGGTAGCCTTTGCGGTTACGGAACATCTCAGGATTGGTATACGGCGCCCGCAAAGCCACGTGTGCAGTCAATGGCACCCTGCACCGTGGGGGATGCTCGCTATCCTGCCAAAGCCACATGTGCACTTGTCCTACTTCTCTCTGTTCAGAGAGAAGACCAAGAAGTCCCATCTCATGGAGTACAGATGCAGCGATGGCAAACTGCGAGATGTTAGCTATGTCTCCTGCTGCAGACTAGAAGGATCCAGTGGCAAAAATATTGAATGCCACGGTGACCTTGAAGGCCACCGTGAGAGCCATTGTCACCCTGCTCTGAAGCTGCAGGTCTGGTTGTAGGAGGTGGCAGAGTTCTGACCACCTCCTTGGTGAAGCGGAGCCTCCTAATACACTGCTCCTGGCTTAAGTGCAGGAAGGAAAATTGCTCTCAGAAGACCCTAGGTGGATAAGGTCACCTGCTGAGAGCCTTTCTGCCCCTCCTCCTCCCTCTGCGAGCATCTTATCCTCTTAACATAAGAAATTGGAGCAGGAGTAGGACATTTGGCCCCTTGAGCCTGCTCCACCATTTAATAAGATCTGATCATGGACTCAGCTCCACTTCCCTGCCTGCTCCCCATAACCCTTTCTTCCCTATCACTCAAAAATCTGTCTATCTCCGCCTTAAATATATTCAATGACCCAGCATCCACAGCTCTCTGGGGCAGAGAATTCCACAGATTTACCACCCTCCAAGAAGAAATTCCTCCTCATCTCAGTTTTAAATGGGCGGCCCCTTATTCTGAAACAGTGCCCCCCCTAGTTTTAGTTTCCCCTATGAGTGGAAATATCCTCTTTGCATCCACCTTGTCGAGCCCCCTCAATATCTTATGTTTCATTCTTCTGAACTCCAATGAGTATAGGCCCAACCGACTCAACCTATCTTAAGTCAACCCTCTCATCTCCGGAATCAACCTAGTGAACCTTCTCTGAACTGCCTCCCATGCAAGAATATTCTTCCTTAAATACGGAGACCAAAACTGTACGCAGTACTCTAGGTGTGGCCTCACCAATACCCTGTAAAGTTGTAGCAGGACTTCTCTGCGTTTATACTCCATCCCCCTTGCAATAAAAACCAATGTTCCATTTGCCTTCCTGATTACTTGTTGTACCTGCATACTCAATTTTCGTGCTTCGTGCACAAGGACCCCCAGGTCCCTCTGTACTGCAGCACTTTGCAATTTTTCTCCATTTAAATTATAATTTGCTTTTTTATTATTTCTGCCAAAGTGGATAACCTCACATTTTCCCACATTATACTTCATCTGCCAAATTTTTGCCCACTCACTTAGCCTGTTTATATCCCTTTACAGATTTATTGTATCCTCCACACAATTTGCTCTCCCACCCATTTTTGTATTTTCAGCAAACTTGGCTACATTACACTCTGTCCCTTCATCCAAGTCATTAATATATATTGTAAATATCTATATTAGATATTTGAACCCCCAGCACTGATCCCTGCGGCACCCCACTAGTTGCTGTTTGCCAACCAGAAAATATCCCATTCATCCTGACTCTCTGTTTTCTGTTCGTTAGCCAATCCTCTATCCATGCTAATATATTGCCCCCAACCCCATGAACTTTTATCTTGTGCAGTAAGCTTTTATGTGGCACTCTTCTTCGCTGCCTCACTCCATCTCTGTCATACGGGAGGGTGAGTATAAGTAGAGGTCCCATGATTGTGCAAGTGGTGTGAGCATTAGCCTTTAAATGAGAATGAAGTCGTTCTCCACTTGCACCAACAATCCCTGTCACCTCAGCAACTTAAATAATTTTAAAAACTCACTGTTGCACAAACTTAGACAGAGCCAGTACATAGAAAAAGCAAGTCAGCTGCAAGTCGTTGATGATTCCTTTAAATAGCCCTGCTGGGGGCTCCTTCCAGGCTGCTGAACGCTGGGTAGGAGATTAGGAGCAGCTGCATCCAAAATGGCAGATAATGTGTCAGATCAGCGTTGCACACTCATTGACATCACTATCTACCTCATCAAATATGTGAAGTGAGCAGCGTTACCGACCTCTCAAATGGTGGGCGCCGCAAGACCCACTGGATTTCGTGGCCATACTATTCCCTCTGACTAACATGGGTAAGACCATGGAAGACTCACAAGTATTTTTTAAATGTTCTCGCCATTTATCTTCCCTCCTTTCCTGAATGTATTGAGTCCTTGCTGTGTTAATGCTCCACAGGTACCAGGTGCTAAACAACTGTCATCTGGGTGGCCAATATTCATGTCTGAGCCATGATGTGTGTTGGTTTAACCAAGTTATAGCCATGCTTGATCCTGTCCACACTGACGTACTTCCTGTCGAGGCGTGCTGAATATCGATTTGGAAATGGGAACCCTGGATCATTTACTTCTCCCCACCCTATACCAAGCTCAGGGGTGCGGAGTCCAATTGTGACACCTACAAGTCGCCCTTGCTGAAATCAGCTATCTTAGCATATTAAATAAATTTTACAGAAATGGTAGAGGGAAAGTATTAATGACACATGTAGAGCTATTTGGATTAACAGTGTACATATATTCATGTTTTTAAAAAAAAATGTTGATTTATACTTTAAATGGCTACTTAAAATAAATATATTCAACTCAACTTATCAGAGGGACTGGATTTTTCTTAAAGAAAAGCATCTGGGTAGCAAATTGTAGCTGAGGTAGGATTTGAAGTAATAGCCTCTGTGCAAACAATGCAGGTACCTTCTTGGTCACCTCATCTAGCAAATTTGATTGACAGCTGTGCCAGCCATATTCATTATGGCTCGTTTATTTGTACCTAACTATAGATTGAAGTGTACAGCAACTGTTGACAGCTTGAAAGCATCAGGTGAAATTGTAAGCATGTTGTTCAAATGATGTGGCAATCTGTAGGCTTTTAATTCATTCAAGGCTCATTCATAATTTATTGGCAATTTAAAGTTTAACTTGATATTTATTATTAAAAATTGTTAACCTGGATAATTTTGAACAATGTGTGAAACTGAAAATGCTCTCCAAGTGACTGCCTGTGTTAGTGGACAATTTATAGGCTAATTTTTTAAGTGGTAGAGAGAATGGATGTTTATAACAGGGCCATTTTAAGAGTGAGTTGTCAGGATGTTTATTCAGGGTAAATGTGCTTCAGCTGAGGATCACATACCTATATGTGGGTGTATTTTGCCTCTCGTATGAATAAGTAAGTGGATCTCTTTTTAGTAGCAATATGTGTGTGTTGCGGGGAGGAAGAATGCACAGAAATGAATCGCAGCCTGCTACTTCCCAACTCTAATGCACTGTAATGGTTTTCATTTGTACTTTACAAAAATACAAACCTATGCAAATTGAATTAATATCCAGGTAGCCTCTTGTGGTTGGGGAAAATTATGTTGTATGGTAGCCTGGAATGGCAATATTGAACAATGAGATCTTACTAACACTTACCCTGCAGAGTAAACAGGAACTCCATAAGCTTGCACAAAAAAAATGATGACTGGTACTTTTAATGTTAAATTGCCTGACTTGAAAGCTCTCGCATTAAATGTGGGCTGTTTCCATTCTACCTGCATAATCTCTTTTTTCGATAGGGGGGGTTGTTGACCTAAAATGGGTGGCTGCATAACCTCATCTTTGGTTGTGAAGGCCCAAGGAAACTAAAGTAATTTTTTTATTTCCGTCTACTGCACCTAAGATTTTTAATTTAAAACGTAAACCTAATCTTTCAAAATTGAGAAGCTGCTGGGGAAAGGTTCTTTACTTATGTCTATCCTTAAAAAAAAATCACCATCTTTTTTCCTTCACTTCTTTGTCCGTTCTCTTATCTTCTGCCTTTTCAGGGTCATGGACTTTCTTTGTGATTTTCCTCAATTTACATTTATTTTTTCCTATATCTAGTTTTGTTGGCCACTGAGTAGGTATATTTTTTTAATCTTTTTTATAATTAGTTTCAATCTTTTTTCAGTAACTTGTATCCTTGTTGCACTATGTAAATTTGATACTGCTTCTTGAAATTTTTAAGTCTTTTCTTATGTAACTTATGTGATAAAGTATTGCTAATTTTGTTTTATATAAAAGTGATTTATTTCCAGTAAAAGTAATTATTTCAAGTTAACCACTCAGTCATTTTTCTTTGTATTAGATTTATTTATTTATGTACCTACCGTGATAATTATACTCATGTTAATTATTATGAATTGTTATGGCCATTATGAACACACTTAAGTTTTGATGCTGTAAGTATCGATCATTTAAGTTGCTCATAATTCTGTTCTGTTTTCATGCAATTATAGCTTTGTTTTTGACCTTCCCTTGCAGCCAAATCCATCAAATAAACTAGCAATAATACATATTTTGGGTCTGTTGTCCAATTTGTTTACCACATTGGATATCAGTCACCATGACGATGAGCCAGAAGGCACTGAAGCAAAGAAAAAACCCACCTTGCAAGGACCCAACCCTGTAAGTACTAGCAGTGGTACTAACATGGGATTCTCATGACTTGATCTTAGTCTTTTTAGAAATAGTATGCTGTTTATGTAGCCAGGGACATATTTGTGGGGGATTTTCTGTTTTATAAATTCAATTTGAAGTTCGAAAGCAACTATTAAAGGTCATGATTTGTCCACAGGTTGTGGTGGTCCTCCAACAGGTCTTCCAACTCATACATAAAGTGTTGTCTAAATGGCTGAATGATGCTCAGGTTGTTGAGGTAAGGTAGATCATGAAGAAAAGTTGGATTTGATTAAATGTATTTAATTCTGTGACTTGTTAATTTCTTTTTTGACTTAAATTGGTCTTCCTTTTCATATACACAGTGTGGCTTTTTAATTAAAATGATATCAATTGGGGGATTGATTATTGTCTGAATCATGGTCATGTTGCCACATAAAAGGTTACTGCACAAGATAAACGTTCACGGGGTTGGGGGTAATATATTAGCATGGATAGAGGATTGGCTAACCAACAGAAAACAAAGTCGGGATAAATGTTTTGTTTTCGGCTTGGCAATCAGTAACTAGTGGGGTGCCGCAGGGATCAGCGCTGGGACCCCAACTATTTACAATCTATATTAATGACTTGGAAGAAGGAACCAAGTATAACGTAGCCAAGTTTGCTGACCATACAAAGATGGGAGGAAAAGCAATGTGTGAGGAGGACACACAAAATCTGCAAAAGGACATAGACAGGCTAAGTGAGTGGGCATAAATTTGGCAGATGGAGTATAATGTTGGAAAGTGAGGTCATGCACTTTTGGCGGAAAAAAATCAAAGAGCAAGTTATTATTTAAAGGGAGAAAGATTGCAAAGTGCTGCAGTACAACGGGATCTGGAAGTACTTGTGCATGAAACACAAAAGGTTAGTATGCAGGTATAGCAAGTGATCAGGAAGGCCAATGGAATTTTAGCCTTTATTGCAAAGGGGATGGAGTATAAAAGCAGGGAATTCTTGTTACAGTTATACAGGGCGTTGGTGAGGTCACACCTGGAATACTGTGTGTAGTTTTGGTTTCCATATTTACAAAAGGATATACTTGCTTTGAAGGCAATTCAGAGAAGGTTCACTAGGTTGATTCCGGAAATGAGGGGGTTGACTTATGAGGAAAGGTTGAGTAGGTTGGGCCTCTACTCATTGGAATTCAGAAGAATGAGAGGTGATCTTATCGAAACGTGTAAGATTATGAGGGGGCTTGACAAGGTGGAAGGAGAGAGATTGTTTCCACTGATGGGGGAGACTAGAACTAGGGGGCATAATCTTAGAATAAGGGACCGCCCATTTAAAACTGAGATGAGGAGAAATTTATTTTCTCAGAGGCTTGTGGATCTGTGGAATTCGCTGCCTCAGAGCTGTGGAAGCTGGAACATTGAATAAATTTAAGACAGTGATAGACAGTTTCTTAACCAATAAGGGGTTATGGGGAGCGGGCAGGAAAGTGGACCTGAGTCCATGATCGGATCAGCCAAGATCGTATTGAATGGCGGAGCAGGCTCGAGGGGCCGTAAGGCCTACTCCTGATCCTATTTCTTATGTTCTTATATTTGTCACTGGCAATAACAACAGTTTACATTTATATAACGTCTTTTAATGTAGAAAAACATCCAAGTCAATTCAGAGGCATAATCAGAGAAAAATAGATGCCAAGACAAAGGAGATATTAGAAGGGGTAACCAAAAACTTGTTCAAAGAGGTGGGTTTTAAGGAGGAGAGAGAAGTGAAAAGGCAGAAGGGTTTAAGGAGGGAATGCCCGAGCCTGGGTTGTAGAGAGTTGAAGGCATAGCTGGCAATGTTGGGGCGAGGGGGGAAGCAGAGTCAGAGGAATGCATAGTTCGTGGAGTTGTGCTTCTGGAGGAGGTTACAGAGAGGCCATCTTTTTGACCAAGCTTTTGATTCACCCATCCTGATATCTCTTCCTTTGGCTAAACAGTCATTTTTTTCTGATTGCACCTTTGTTAAGTGTGGTGGGATTTTTTTAATGTTAATGGCGCTATATGAATGCAAATTGATTTTCTTTTTGATCCCTCGCATAGTTACTGGGGTAAACTATTCTCCTGTGGGGAAAGGTAGTGTGCTAAGGTGAATCAGTTTCCACAAAAACCGAGATTAAATCCGTGCTAGTCAACATGAACGTCTTTCATGCACCAGCAGTTAGCTAATTATAGAGCAGTTCTGGCAGATATCTAAGCGTAAAGTGTTCAACCAGTCAAGTCAAGGTGTGCAAGGTGCATACAAGAGGGAATCCACATTAGTGGATAAAGTAAGTTGCCATTCTGCTCCCAAAAATTAAATTTTCCATATGTGGCATAAAAATTGTAAAAGCAATTGTACTTCTTGTACAGTCAGGGAAGTAATTGGATGTTCTCCTTTACTCCCATCACATAACGCTATTGGCACAATGTGGGAGTGCACTAAGGTGTATTGCCAGTGATGAATATAGTGATTGTTTTTTGACTGAATGGATGTAAAAGTGGTGACCCTCAGGGCTCAGGGTTAAGACCATTGCCCTTCTTACATCCATATAATCTGGATTTGGGAATGGGCATATAATATCACAATTTACAGATGGCAGAAAAATAAAAAGCATGGTTAATAGTGAATGGGACTGTAAACTACTTTAGGGGAACATAGATTAATAGCTTGGGTAAATAGAAGTCAGATGAAATTTAATGCAGAGAAATGTGAGGTTATACATTTTAGAAGGAAGAATAAAGAGAGGACATATACACTAAGTGGTAAAACTTTCAAAGGAGTTGAGGGACAGAGAGTTGGGGGAATTAAACTTGCTGGGTGTAAAACCCACGGCATAAGAACATAAGAAATAAGAGCAGGAGTAGGCCATACGGCCCCTTAAGCCTGCTCCGCCATTTAATAAGATCATGGCTGATCCGATCATGGACTCCGCTCCACTTCCCCGCCTGCTCCTTATAACCCCTTATCCCCATATCTTTTCTATATCAGTAAGTAACCTTTAGCATTGCTGTTGCCAAATTAAGTTAATCTAGGGGTTAAGTCATGGCAGGACAGCTCGGACATGTGTTATGCTCCTCCTGTACTATGTGGGAAGTCAGGAACGCTTCCGGTGCGGGAAGTGCATCCACCTGCAGCTCCTGACAGACAGCATTGCGGCACTGGAGCTGCGGGTGGATGAACTCTGCAACATCCACGATGCTGAGAATGACATGAATAGCACGTTTAGTGAGTTGGTCTTACCACAGGTAAAGGGTACACAGCCAGATAGGGAATGGATGACCAACAGGAAGAGCAGTGCAAGGAAGGTAGTGCAGGGGTCCCCTGTGGTCATCCCTGTGCAAAACAGATATGCCGCTTTGGGTACTGTTGAGGGGGATGACTCATCAGGGGAGGGCAGCAGCAGCCAAGTTCATGGCACTGTGGGTGGCTCTGCTGCACAGGAGGGCAGGAAAAAGAGTGGGAGAGCGATAGTGATAGGGGATTCTATTGTTAGGGGAATAGATAGAAGTTTCTGCAGCAGCAACCGAGACTCCAGGATGGTATGATGCCTCCCTGGTGCAAGGGTCAAGGATGTCTCGGAGCGGGTGCAGGGTATTCTGAAAAGGGAGGGTGAACAGCCAGTTGTTGTGGTACATATAGGTATCTACGATATAGGTAAAAAAACGGGATGAGGTCCTACAAGAAGAATTTGGGGAGCTAGGAGCTAAATTAAAAAGTAGGACCTCAAAAGTAGTAATCTCAGGATTGCTACCAGTGCCACGTGCTAGTCAGATTAGGAATCACAGGATAGCTCATATGAATACGTGGCTTGAGGAGTGGTGCAGCAAGGAGGGATTCAAATTCCTGGGATATTGGAACCGGTTATGGGGGAGATGGGACCAGTAAAAACCGGACGGTCTGCACCTGGACAGGACCGGAACCAATGTCCTAGAGGGGGGTGTTTGCTAGTGCTATTGGGGAGGAGTTAAACTAATATGGCAGGGGGATGGGAACCTATGCAGGGAGACAGAGGGAAGTAGAATGGGGGGCAGAAGCAAAAGATAGAAAGAAGGAAAGTAAAAGTGGAGGGCAGAGAAACCTAAGGCAAAAAGCAAAAAAAGGGCCACATTATAGCAAAATTCTAAAGGGGCAAAGTGTGTTAGAAAGACAAGCCTGAAGGCTCTGTGCCTCAATGCGAGGAGTATTCGGAATAAGGTGGACGACTTAAATGCGCAGATAGCAGTTAACGGGTATGATGTAATTGGCATCATGGAGACATGGCTCCAGGATGACCAAGGCCGGGAACTCAACATCCAGGGGTATTCAACATTTAGGAAGGATAGACAGAAAGGAAAAGGAGGCAGGTTGGCATTGCTGGTTAAAGAGGAAATTAATGCAATAGTAAGAAAGGACATTAGCTTGGATGATGTGGAATCGGTATGGGTGGAGCTACGGAATGCTAAGGGACAGAAAACGCTAGTGGGAGTTGTGTATAGATCACCAAACAGTAGTAGTAAGGTTGGGGACAGCATCAAACAAGAAATAAAGGATGCATGCAATAAAGGTACAGCAGTTATCATGGGTGACTTTAATCTACATATTGATTGGGCTAACCAAACTGGTAGCAATGCAGTGGAGGAGGATTTCCTGGAGTGTATTAGGGATGGTTTTCTAGACCAATATGTCGAGGAACCAACCAGGGAGCTGCTCATCCTAGACTGGGTGATGTGTAATGAGAAAGGACTAATTAGCAATCTTGTTGTGCGAGGCCCCTTGGGGAAGAGTGACCATAACATGGTAGAATTCTTTATTAAGATGGAGAGTGACACAGTTAATTCAGAAACTAGGGTCCTGAACTTAAGGAAAGGTAACTTCGATGGTTTGAGGTGTGAATTGGCTAGAATAGACTGGCAAATGATAATTAAAGCGTTGAAGATAGATAGGCAATGGCAAACATTTAACATGGATGAACTTCAACAATTGTACATCCCTGTCTGGAGTAAAAATAAAACTGGGAAGGTGGCTCAACCGTGGCCAACAAGGGAAATTAAGGATAGTGTTAAATCCAAGGAAGAGGCATATAAATTGGCCAGAAAAAGCAACAAACTTGAGGGCTGGGAGAAATTTAGAATTCAGCAGAGGAGGACAAAGGGTTTAATTAAGAAGGGGAAAATAGAGTACGAGAAGAAGCTTGCCGGGAACATAAAAACTGACTGCAAAAGCTTCTATAGATATGTGAAGAGAAAAAGATTAGTGAAGACAAACGTAGGTGCCTTGCAGTCGTATTCAGGTGAATTTATAATGGGGAACAAAGAAATGGCAGACCAATTGAACAAATACTTTGGTTCTGTCTTCACGAAGGAAGACACAAGTAACCTTCCGGAAGTACTAGGGGACTGAGGGTCTAGTGAGAAGGAGGGACTGAAGGATATCCTTATTAGGCGGGAAATTGTGTTTAGGAAATTGATGGGATTGAAGGCCAATAAACGGTGCCTGATAGCCTGCATCCCAGAGTACTTAAGGAAGTGGCCCTAGAAATAGTGGATGCATTGGTGATCATTTTCCAACAGTCTATTGACTCTGGATCAGTTCCTATGGACTGGAGGGTAGCTAAGGTAACACCACTTTTTAAAAAGGGAGGGAGAGAGAAAGTGGGTAATGATAGACCGGTTAGCCTGACATCAGTCGTGGGGAAAATGTTGGAATCAATTATTAAGGATGAAATAGCAACGCATTTGGAAAGCAGTGACAGGATCGGTCCAAGTCAGCATGGATTTATGAAGGGGAAATCATGCTTGACAAATCTTCTGGAATTTTTTGAGGATGTAACTAGTAGAGTGGACAAGGGAGAACCAGTGGATGTGCTGTATTTGGATTTTCAAAAGGCTTTTGACAAGGTCCCAAACAAGAGATTCGTATGCAAAATCAAAGCACATGGTATTGGGGGTAATATACTGACGTGGATAGAGAATTGGTTGGCAGACAGGAAGCGGAGTGTCGGGATGGACTGGTCCTTTTCAGAATGGCAGGCAGTGACTAGTGGAGTGCCGCAGGGCTGGGACCCCAGCTCTTTACAATATTCATCAATGATTTGGATGAAGGAATTGAGTGTAATATCTCCAAGTTTGCAGATGACACTAAACTGGGTGACGGTGTGAGCTGTGAGGGGGACACTGGGAGGCTGCAGGTTGACTTGGACAGGTTAGGCGAGTGGGAAAATGCATGGCAGATGCAGTATAATGTGGATAAATGTGAGGTTATCCACTTTGGGGGCCAAAACGCGAAGACAGAATATTATCTGAATGGCGGCAGATTAGGAAAAGGGGAGGTGCAACGAGACCTGGGTGTCATGGTTCATCAGTCATTGAAAGTTGGCATACAGGTACAGCAGGCGGTGAAGAAGGCAAATGGTATGTTGGCCTTCATAGCTAGGGGATTTGAGTATAGGAGTAGGGAGGTCTTACTGTAGTTGTACAGGGCCTTGGTGAGGCCTCACCTGGAATATTGTGTTCAGTTTTGGTCTCCTAATCTGAGGAAGGGTGTTCTTGCTATTGAGGGAGTGCAGCGAAGGTTTACCAGACTGATTCCCGGGATGGCCAGACTGACATATGAGGAGAGACTTGATCAACTGGGCCTTTATACATTGGAGTTTAGAAGGATGAAAGGGGATCTCATAGAAACAAATAAGATTCTGACGGGACAAGGCGGGTTAGATGCGGGTCGAATGTTCCTGCTGTTGGGGAAATCCAGAACCGGGGACATAATCTTAGGATAAAGGGTAGGCCATTTAGGACTGAGATGAGGAGAAACTTCTTCACTTAGAATTGTTAACCTGTGGAATTCCCTGCCGCAGAGAGTTGTTGATGCCAGTTCATTGGATATATTCAAGAGGGAGTTAGATGTGGCCCTTACGACTAAAGGGATCAAGGGGTATGGAGAGAAAGCAGGAAAGGGGTCCTGAGGGAATGATCAGCCATGATCTTATTGAATGGTGGTGCAGGCTCGAAGTGCCGAATGGCCTTCTCCTGCACCTATTTTCTATGTCTCTAAGAAACTGTCTATTTCTGTCTTAAATTTATTCAATGTCCCAGCTTCCACAGCTCTCCGAGGCAGCGAATTACACAGATTTACAACCCCCTCAGAGAAGAAATTTCTCCTCGTCTCTGTTTTAAATGGGCGGCCCCTTATTCTAAGATCATGCCCTCTAGTTCTAATCTCCCCCATTAGTGGAAACATCCTCTCCGCATCCACCTTGTCAAGCCCCCTCATAATTGTATATGTTTCGATAAGATCACCTCTCATTCTTCGGAATTCCAATGAATAGAGGCCCAACCTACTCAACCTTTCCTCATAAATCAACCCCCTCATCCCCAGAATCAACCTAGTGAACCTTCTCTGAACTGTCTCCAAAGTAAGTATATTCTTTCGTAAATATTGAAACCAAAACTGCACGCAGTATTCCAGGTGTGGCCTCACCAATACCTTATATAGCTGTAGCAAGACTTCCCTGCTTTTATACTCCATTCCATTTGCAATAAATGCCAAGATACCATTGGCCTTCCTGATCGCTTGCTGTCCCTGCAAACTATCCTTTTGTGTTTCATGCACAAGTACCCCCAGGTCCCGCTTTATTGCGGCACTTTGCAATCTTTCTCCATTTAAATAATAATTTGCTCTTTGATTTTTTTCTGCCAAAGTGCATGACCTCACACTTTCCAACAGTATACTCCATCTGCCAAATTTTTGCCCACTCACTTAGCCTGTTTATGTCCTTTTGCAGATTTTTTGTGTCCTCCTCACACATTGCTTTTCCTCTCATCTTTGTATCGTCAGCAAACTTGGCTACGTTACACTCAGTCCCTTCTTCCAAGTCGTTTATATAGATTTTAAATAGTTGGGGTCCCAGCACTGATCCCTGCGGCACCTCACTAGTTACTGGTTGGCAACCAGAGAATGAACCATTTATCCCGACGTTCTGTTTTCTTTAGTTAGCCAATCCTCTATCCATGCTAATTACTCCCAACCCCGTGAACTTTTATTTTGTGCAGTAATCTTTTATGTGGCACCTTGTCAAATGCCTTCTGGAAGTCCAAATACACGACATCCACTGGTTCCCCTTTATCCACCCTGTTCGTTACATGTTCAAAGATCTCCAGCAAATTTGTCAAACATGACTTCCCTTCATAAATCCATGCTGACTTTGCCTGACCGTATTTTACTTTTCCAAATGTCCTGCTACTTCTTTAATAATGGATCCAACGTTTTCCCAACCGCGGATGTTAGGCTAACTGGTCTATAGTTGTCCGCTTTTTGTCCGCCTCCTTTTTTAAATAGGGGCGTTGCATTTGCAATTTTCCAATCTGCTGGGACCTCCCAAGAATCCAGGAAATTTTGGTGAATTACAACCAATGCTTCCACAATCCCTGCCACTACTTCTCAAGACCCGAGGATGCAAACCATCAGGTCCAGGGGATTTATCTGTCTTTAGTCCCATTATCTTACGGAGTACCACCTCATCAGTGATTGTGATTGTGTTAAGCTCCTTCCCCCCCCCCTATAGCCCCTGGACTTTCCACTGTCGAAATATTGTTAAGTGTCCTCTACCGCAAAGACTGATACAAAATATTTGTTCAGAGTTTCTGCCATCTCCATGTTTCCTATTACTAATTCCCCGGTCTCGTCCTCTAAGGAACCAACATTTACTTTAGCCACCCTTTTCCTTTTTATATATCTACATAAACTCTTGCTATCTGTTTTTATATTTTGTGCTAGTTTATTTTCATAGTGTATCTTCCTTTTCTTAATCATTTATTTAGTCGTTCTGGCTTTTAAAAGCTTCCTAGTCTTCTGTCCTCCCACTAGTTTTGACCACTTTGTATGCCCTTGTTTTTAATTGGATACCATCCTTTATTTCTTTAGTTAGCCACGGATGGCTATCTTTTCTCTCACACCCTTTCCTCCTCACTGGAATATATATTTTTTGAGAGTTGTGAAATATCTCCTTAAATTACACCACTGTTCATCTTGTCTTACACTTTAATCTATTTTCCCAGTACACTATGAATGGAACGGTGGTATTGCACACCGGCCAATATTACTCTCCATTGACTTCAGTGGAGACTGCAATCTGACACGGTGTGAAGCCAATGTTGCACCCAATCCAGTCAGTTTCTCGAGGGGTGGTGTCGGTTAAAATTGCCCCCTCAGAGTTTCAGATAAACAATTCTTTGAAGTGGGAGGACAAGTTGATGAAGCTGTTGTTTAAAATACCATGTTATTTTATAAATAGGGTAACATAAACCGAGGCAATGCTAAACGTACAAAAATTGTTGATTATTGCCAAGAGGAAATCCGATAGAGGATTCAAAATTATGAAGGTGAATCGGGGTGGCGGAATAACTATCTCCACTGGTTGGTGAGTCAGTAACTAGAGGGCATACATTTAAGCTCACCACAAAGGGAGAGGGTAGGATACATTTCTTTTGCACAGAGTATTGTTAACAATGCCTTTTTTTTAAAAAGGGAAAGTGGATAAAAATTTTCAAAAGAAAAAATTAAATGAGTATGGAGAAAGTACTACTTCCCTGCCCTTTGTGGCTAGTGCAGAGAGCCAGTATAGGCAAGAAGAGTTAATTGGTCTCCTTCTATGTTGTAAAATTCTTTAATTCTTTATGAAGACTGACTCTGATTTCACTAGATTGAGATATTCCAGCTTCACCCTTATTGAAGCCATTTACAGAAACAAGATGTTTATCTGCCATATTTGTGGGCAGATCGAAGGGACTGAGAACCCATGGCGGCAGCAGTATTGCAGAGGCCTTGATAGTAGATCTCTAGCCCATTGTCTCACGCAGCGAAGGCCATGATGTGCAATGCAGGGGATTTTAAATGGGGGAGAAAACAAGCTAGAAAAGCCTAATTTTAAAACAAAGTCATACTTTATAAAGGTTGCTGTCAGTTAACCCCGAGTACGAGACCTACATTTGACTGATGCATAAAAAATAACTAACTTATTTGAGCTTCTGCACTGATAATTGAGATTTCATTTTTTTTCTTTCAAGGCTGTTTGTGCAATCTTTGAAAAGTCTGTGAAGACTCTTCTGGACGATTTTGCTCCCATGATTCCACAGCTTTCAGAAATGCTGGGTCAGATGTACAGTACCATCCCTCAGGCATCTGCATTGGAACTAACACGACAGGTAGAATACGTGCATGTTATTAAAAAAAAAAAAGTTATTCCATTGAACCAACTGTGCTTTGTTCCACAATGGGAAGAAAATCAAATTATTTTTACCGAGGGCTAGAATCTACACTCCATCGCCGCCCGGTTTCTCGGCAGTATTGGCTGTTTTGGGCGAGAACCGGGTCGGCGAAAAATTCCCTACCTGAGGCACGCTGGCGGTTTCGAAGTACCGCTGGGGCGAGGACCGCCGGCGTGCAACGTCCACAGATCGCCCTGGTGCAATCTTTGGCTGAGCAGGTACCCGTAAGTAAGTATAAAAAAAATTTTTTAAACGCCCATGAGGATCAGCGGAGCTGGGCGGTAGGTAAGTAGGTCTGCAAGAAAAATGTAAGTGATTGGTTTTGTACTATTTTCAGAATCTGTTGGGGTGATTTAATAAAAAAATATCTTGGGACTGTTTTGGGGATATTTTTTAGTTAGGTTTTTGAAAAATTATTTTTTTTTTTTTGGTGTTAGGCCCAACCCACAGCCTCAGTGTAAATTTTTATAGAATTTTTTCTTTAGCTTTCTCACATTTTCTTTAGGCACTGCCCAATCTAGGCGAAATTGCACTTTTCTGCCAAGATTGGGGGTGCAAAGCCCATATTTTCTTGTTGGGTGGATTTAAAAATTTTTTTTTGGAAAGTTTTCACCGACGATTATCTTCCCAGCCGTAGCGGTTTTTTGGGTGGCAATCGGGCACTGGTGGGCTTTGGGGAAATTCTAACCTTGAGTTTTTAACACAATTTCACATTCCTCTCAGTGGATTTCTGATGGCGTACAGACTGCCAAATGTATCCTGCCCATATAAAGTACTTGTGAAGTAACAGTCTAAAGTCATGAAATAACTAATCAGTATGTGGATTAAATCTACCAGCTAGGCACAGCTTCAATCCCTGGTCTGTGCTGGGTTGTGTGATTGCAACTGGGCAGTAATAGATTGGACTTATAAGCAAGGGATATGGGGATAGTGCAGGAAAGTGGAGATGAGGCAGAAGATCAGCCATGACCTCATCCTCCTCCTAATTCTTATATTCTTATGGTCTTGTGTTCTCTCTCTTGAGTTAGGGAGGGGAAAAAGTCAATCAAGGTGCCTATTCCTAATCGCTATTCTGTCGCCTGCTGAAAACTGCATTTATGCAATTTGGGTGAGCACAGGATCAAGCTCAACTGGATGATCCCACTGTCTAAACTCACATGCAGAATGGCCACTTGGGAGAGGTATTGGGTGGCCAGTTCCCATAAAGTTAAACCCCAGCATTAGCAGCATTTTCAGGAAAGGAGGGGAGAAAACCTGAAATATGATTTATTGACAGCAGCATTTTGATTGGACTATTAAATCCTACTGGGTTCACAGGCTTATCTATTCAATATGGATTTTCTTTCTAGAATGCATCCATAAGATGGTACACCTCGGGTCCCTTTTGCATCTCAAATCTCAAACACAGCACTAAGTTTCCAAAGGGCAAAAAGTTGTGATTGGCTCAAATATCACAGTCTGCTGATGAACTCAGTGATCCCATTAACTAAATATGGACCAAAAGAGGAGGAATGGTTGTTTCCAGGAAGAGATCTGTGCTTTTGTGGGGGGTAAATGATGTACTTGATTACACCATGTCTGGCTCAGATGGGTTTGATTGACCAATGCTGTTTTCTCATTCTTGTTGTGTGATGTTTGTATGATCTAGTTCAGACTTGGTATAAGAAACCACTGGAGGAAACTAGTGAAGTAATGTATGTCAAAGATAGAGAGAGATTGAAAGCTATCCCAGAAGTGCACACATGGAGAAAAGGAGAGACTTGTGCAGAGAGAGAGAATGCAGTCCAAGATACGGGAAACTGCAAGTGCCATAAAGGCTCGTTTCCTCCAGTGGTTTCTTATACCAAGTCTGAACTAGACAGGGAGACAAGGAATTAGAATGAAAATGAGAGTTCTGTGCATTTTATTAAAAATTGCAATTTTATCTCCAAATGCACTTTTGGGGTTGGAGAGCGGAGCTGAGAAATCTGAGAATCATTTTGCAAGGAATTGAGAGCAAGAAAGATTCATATTATTGCATAACAGATTTAATTGAAAACTCCCTTGAGATGTGCATTTTAAGCGTTCTGTAGATCTCTATTTCAAAGCAAAACCAAGTTCCACTTTTCAAAAATGGTTGATGACATAACGTAAATCTATTTTAATTTTCTTTCAGTACAGTTTATTCAAATCGTAAATCCAGGGCTCAATTTTCCCCAATGCTGTTTTTTGGCGTATGTCCAGAGTTAGGCCCGTTTTATTTGGCCCCAACTATTCCAAAAAGTAAGTAGCAAGTTTCCCCGTTCTATTTTTTGAAATTGGCTCCGCGCAGCCTATGCTGTAGCTTCGGGGCGCTGAAAGAAATGATGCCTCCCCCCTTCTGCGCATGCGTGTAAAAAAAAAAAAGAGGACGTTTTCGACATGATTGTTATGGCCGTGCATACCCAGTACAGCTCCCGGGCTGCATTCGGCCATTTTTAAAGAGCCAGTTGTGTGTGGGAACTTTAATTCCCATTGGAAAAATCGGAGCTGCAATACAAAATGCAACATGGCTCAAGGACCAAGAATTTCTTACATGATGAAGTGGAGGCACTAGTTACTGTAATTGAGGCCGGATGACACAAGCTGGACACCAGCAGAGGTCACATAAAAGTTTCATCAAAGGAAATGAAGAAACATTGGAACCAACTTGCAGAAGATTACTGTGCAGTGGTGACCACCCCGAGATCTGGAGGCCAATGCAAAAAGTAGTGGCAGGACCTTGGCCAAGCAGTTAGTGTAAGTAATATTTACATTTATTCAGTGGAATTGCAATTGTAAATGTGACCAGCTGTGTATGTCCCACCCAACAGAAAGACACCCTCCCTAAAAAGTTAAGTTTTCATCTTTGCAGAGGAAGGTGGCACACTGCAAAAGGGAAAGAAGTCAGAACAGGAGGAGGCCCGGCAAATCTGCACCCACTGATACCCTTGGAAGAGAGGCTCGCTACTTTGATGGGTCCTGCCTGAAAAAAGCAAGCTGGGCCCACACTCGAGGGAGAGCGAAGTGCTGCAAATTCCACAGTCTGGCTTTGCTAAATGTTAAGTACTGTGCGGGCTAGCCATGCTTCGGCTCATGGGGATGTCTCCGTCAGCTACGCTTCGGTTGATGCAATGTGTTATCATTCATCGTGGTCCTTCAAATGAGCCTGCTGCCTGCGCTGTGTGAGCCTACTCATGCCACCCTGCCCCTTCCTCTGCTGCGAACAATTCTGTTATATTTTGCAGAACTTGAGGCTAACCCTGACGATGCAGAAGAAGATTCAGATGCGGATGAACCTGAAGAGGAGAACATCTTCCAATCCCACCTTCCAGACCAAGAGCATGGGGGTGGGAGGGAGGGGGGAGGTGATGGATGAAGCCCTCACTGTTATACTCACTTTGGAGGAGGTGCAGGTGCCGTCCATTGAGGTGCCAGCCCCATTCCTGAGTGGTACGAGTGTTGCTGGGATACTCCAAGATTTCCCACAGTCCAAGGCTAGGAATTCCAGTGGGGTGCAGTAAGGCATACCCATGGCCTCACCGTCCAAGGCTGCGGGTCCCAGTGGGGTGCAGCAAGCACATCCAGGGCCCCACCGTCTGAGGCTGCGGATCCCTGTGGGATGCAGCGAGCCACACCCAGGGTGAGGAGGGGAAGGAGAGCTCGACCACGCTCTCCTGAGGTGCAGGATCTAACAGATGTGGTTCAGAGAATGGCAATGAGTGCGGAGTGCATTGACCTTATGCGATCACTCCTGGACACCATCAGTGGGGTGGATGATGAGGTATCGGGACTGTCGGGAGAAGTAACAACACTCACGAGAAATGGGAACACTGTCCGGCAACATGAGGGAGGGAATGTCTCAGGCAGCGGATCCAATGTTAGTGCACATGAGGGAGGGAATGTCGCAGGTAGCTGATGCACTGTCAGCGAACATGAAGAAGGGAATGTTGCAGGTGGTTGACACACTGTTGCTCAACATGAGGGAGGGAATGTCGAAGGTAGCTGCTGCAATAAGGGAACACACGTAGACCCCGCACCCATTGACAGAATCAACTGTCACTCCCACTCCCACACCAATCCCCACACCAGCCTCTGAAGAGGCCCAAGCCGGGCCTTCCACATTACCGGCTAACCCTCTCTCCCCGCCCCCCCCCCCCCCCACCGCCCCCAAATCAAGAAGTGTGCATTACCCGAGATGTTCGAAAGATTAAGCTTGGTACCAACCCGAGAAACGCTGCGCCACCGGCTGCGGGCAGGGGTGGATCAACAAGACCAAGCGCAGCGGGCGGTCTTAGAACTAGGTGAAGGAGAGATGAGTACAGCCTTTCTTTTCTGTTGTTATTATTGTTACTGTTGTAACTGTTCTCAAATTAAAAGTTTTTGTACGGTATGTAAATTTACAAGTTTAAAAGTTTGTAAGTGATATAAGAATATTTTAATTGAAGTTAAGTACAAACAAATGTTAAACTTTTGAATAAAATATATTTTAAATTATAACTGAATCATTTCCATTGTTCCATTATTAACACAACTTTTTGAAGTAAAGAAGAATCATTTCCATTATTTGTTCCATTAACTTAACACAACACAACATTACGGAACAGGTCCAAACAGTAAACATGGTCCATTTGGAATAGTTGCCGCTGAGCCTTCAGGCAGCAAAGCGTTCACGGATGAGCTGCTGGCACAAGGCTCGAGCAATCGTTAAAGGGACACGACGGCCCGCCCTTCTCTGCTGTCGTGCTCCGGGTTCAGGTAATTGCATGGCTTCCTCATCCTCCTCCTCCTCGGCATCTGCACCTTCCTCCTCATCATCAGACACTCCAACCTCAGGTGGGTCGTCTTCTACTAGCTGCTGCTGCCTCAAGGTGGCTAAGTTATGCAGAATGCAGCATACAACAATGAACTGACTGACAATCTCAGGGGAGTAGCCTCCGGAATGGTCCAGGCATTGGAAACCCTGTTTCAAGATGCCAATGGTCCCCTCCATTATACTGCATGTCACAATGTGCGACATGTTGTATTCCGTCCGGGTTACGCGTAGGGGCATCATGAGCCAGATGGCTAGGACGTACCCTTTGTCTCCCAGTAGCCAGCTTTGCCCTTCTGGCTGCTGCTGAAACATAGCAGATATAGCGCTCCCACGAGGGATGAATGCATCATGGGTGCTCCCAGAGTATCTTGCATCAACTGACATGATGCAATGCATGTCGTCACACACGAGTTGCACATTAACGGTGTAGAAGCCTTTTCTATTCCTGTACATCTCGGAATCCTCCAAAGGTGCTTGCAAGGGGATGTGGGTACAATCAATGCAGTCCTGTACCTTTGGGAAGCCAGCAATCCTGGAGAAGCCCACAGCCCTGTCACACATTGCCTGGATGGTCATGGGGAACTTTATGTAGTCATTCCTCCAGGCATATAGTGCAGCAGTCACCTGCCGAATGCAGATATGTGTTGCATGTTGAGAAATGAAGCACACATCCCCAGTTGTGGCCTGGAACGATCCAGATGTATCGAATGAAAGTGCAGCTATAACCTTCACTTCAACTGACAAAGCAGTCCTTCAGATGCTTCTTGGTTGCAGGTCTGCTTTTACTAACTCTCAGATCTCGGTTACAACTTCTTTGCGGAAACGCAGCCTTCTGACACAGTCTGCATCACTTGGGTGCAGATATGAACACCTGCCTCGATATACCCGACATGGGTAAGGCCTCCTGCCCATCATCCTATGTGCTCTGAGGTTCCTCGTGCGACGACGTCGAATCAATTGTTGTCTCTGCAGCGCCATCATGCAGAAGGCTTGCACGATGTATGGCATTGTCAGTATTGCCCCCATAATTAAATTGTACCTTTGCAAGGAGCTCAAAATGGCAGGCAGGACAAGCTTCTTTGTTGTCTCTCTCCCCAAGGTCGACGCCCTAGTATGAACCACACGCAGGTCTGAGCATGTGCAATAGGCTTGCTTAGATCAGGATCCCCCACCCCGCCCCCCCCCTCCCGGGCTTCATTTGATGCATAGTGTAAGGGTTCTCAACCCTTCAGTTCGGCTTCTGCACCGCCCCCCTCCCCGGGCTTTTCAAGCCGAGCCACTGTGACCAGGTGAGGGACTGATACTGCCGGCCGACGCTCCGACCCTCGAGCCTGGTTTGGAAATGTTCAGTGGTGGCGTGGCACTTCCAAAAAAAAAATCCAAACTTAAAGAATTACAAAAACCTTTCCATTTTCTGCGTTTTCAGTTGGAAAAATTTAAGCTTCATGACTCCCTCCAAAACTTCGTCTAAAACCAATGACGCCTTTCTGCGCTGATTTTTTGATGTGTGCTGGTTTATCTTAAGTGCCCAAAAGGTTTTTTGGAAGTGGTCACATACGCCGTCCTAGGAGAAATGTAAGTTGGCCAAACTTGCATAATTGTGAAAAACTGGCGTAGACATCAGCTTACGCAAAAAAAAAACTAGCCTAAAAAAATCGTAACTAACTGAGTTACGCTGGCGCACAAATTTTGGGAAAACTTGGATTTTTAAAAATCTAGGCTAAAAAAAGTGACGCACGCCAGAACAACGGTGCAACTCACTGCAGAAAATGAAGCCCAATATGTGCAATATTTTAGCAGCATTCCAAAACAAAATGCTTGTGTATTTCTCCAAAGAGTAAAGTGGCATATCTGCAGAAAGTTGCATTGTGCTCCTGCTTTTTATCTCTGATCTGCTGGGTGCATTACTGGAGTGAAAACTGTCCCCGTGCAGTTAATATTGTTGTGTGACACTGACTGTGAAGAGTAGGACTGTTACAAGTTTACTGTCTTGCCTTAGTTTTCACTTGGGTACAGAAGCATTAACCATCCCATTATTGGGCTGAGCATCTAGTGTTTAGGGGTGTGTCAATACCACCCAATATCTAACTATGATTGTGAACTCAGGGGTGTAACATTAGAGCATAAAAATATAAGAACATAAGAAATAGGAGCAGGAGTAGGCCATTGGGCCCCTCGAGTAGCTCTGCCATTTAAGATCATGGCTGATCTGATCATGGATTCAGCTCCACTTCCCTGCCTGCTCCCCATGACCCTTTATTCCCTCGTTGCTTAAAAATCTGTCCATCTCCGCCTTAAATATATTCAATGACCCAGCCTCCACAGCATTCTGGGGCAGAGAATTCCACAGATTTACAACTCTCTAAGAAGAAATTCCTCCTCAACTCAGTTTTAAATGGGCAGCCCCTTATTTTGAGACTGCCCCCTAGTTCTAGTTTCCCCTATGAGTGGAAATATCCTCACAGCATCCACCTTGTCGAGCCCCCTCATTATCTTACATCTTTCGAAAAAATCACCTCTCATTCTTCCGAACTCCAATTAGTATAGGCCCAACCTATTCAATCTATCCTTCATAAGTCAACCCCCTCATCTCCGGAATCAACCTAGTGAACCTTCTTTGAACTGCCTCCAATGCAAGTATATCCTTTCTTAAGTACGGAGACCAAAACTGTACGCAGTACTCCAGGTGTGGCCTCACCAATACCCTACACAGTTGTAGCAGGACTTCTCTGCTTTTATATTGGGAACATTCTTCCTGCATCTAACCTGTCTAACCCCGTCAGAATTTTAAACGTTTCTATGAGGTCCCCTCTCATTCTTCTGAACTCCAGTGAATACAAGCCCAGTTGATCCAGTCTTTCTTGATAGGTCAGTCCCGCCATCCCGGGAATCAGTCTGGTGAACCTTCGCTGCACTCCCTCAATAGCAAGAATGTCCTTCCTCAGGTTAGGAGACCAAAACTGTACACAATACTCCAGGTGTGGCCTCACCAAGGCCCTGTACAATTGTAGCAACACCTCCCTGCCCTTGTACTCAAATCCCCTCGCTATGAAGGCCAACATGCCATTTGCTTTCTTAACCGCCTGCTGTACCTGCATGCCAACCTTCAATGACTGATGTACCATGACACCCAGGTCTCTTTGCACCTGCCCTTTTCCTAATCTGTCACCATTCAGATAATAGTCTGTCTCTCTGTTTTTACCACCAAAGTGGATAACCTCACATTTATCCACATTATACTTCATCTGCCATGCATTTGCCCACTCACCTAACCTATCCAAGTCGCTCTGCAGCCTCATAGAATCCTCCTTGCAGCTCACACTGCCACCCAACTTAGTGTCATCCGCAAATTTGGAGATACTACATTTAATCCCCTCGTCTAAATCATCTCCGCTGAAGTGGCACTGGCCACAACTTCAAGAGAAATGTCGGCGGCAGTGGGCGGTAAGGCCATCAATTTTGGGCCCCAGAATTGGAGGAGCACAAAGATCTTGGAGGGTTGTAGGACTGGAGGAGGTTATAGAGATAGGATGCGGCAATGCCATGATTTCACATGATGGACTGAGGTGATGCACTCCACTTTAAAAATCCAATATTTAAAAGTAAAATTTTTTTTCTTCCAATACTTTCTGTGGGAAAATTGCTCAAAAAATCCCAAAACATGACCAGTATAATTGGATTCATTTCCCCTATGGAATATGTTGGTAGCTGAAAAAAATTACGCCATGCTTGTACTAAACTTACACTTCAAGTACAGCTGGGGTAATGTAGATATCTGGAAAACGGGGACTCTCTGTTGATGTAATCCATCATATTTTAACACAAGATTACATAATGAGCTGGAATTTCTCCAGATTGATATTCACAAAGTCACTTCTCTACTGTGGTAGCTGAAGTTTTCTTCCAGTTTGAGGTTGGTGATGGTTCTCATGGAATTTGTCTTTCTTTGTTCCTCTTTTTTTTTCCAAATACAGGTGTATTGAAACATTTATCTGGGTTATTGTATTTTTCAGCTGGTGCATATATTTGCCAATGATCCAACTCATTTTGTCCCAGTAAAGGCTCTGTTCCTTCTTGTTACATCTGTGACCCTTTCAATTTTCCAACAAGGTAGGTAAACATGCTTATAAGTGTGAATCATTTGGGAATCCTAATGTGTACTGCCAACTCTTTTATTTTGTTTGTGGGTGAGCTATGATAATCAAGCTAGTGGTTTTCCAATATGGATTTCCTGGTTCTTACAATATTCAGTGAGTTTTGTGCAGCCCTGCATTCTTGCCAGAATCAAAGAAATAAAACTCTCCACATTAAATTAGTGATGAAAAGTGACTTTTACATATTCGATGCAAATAATAAAATGTCTGGCTGTTGGAAAACCACCTGTGTTGGCCACGTGCTGTGATCCCAATTTGTGACCTTGGATTTCCGATAATCTTTGCTGATAGACAATGGAATGTGGATAAGAGGGGAAGCTGGTTTACACTGTCAGCAATTTCCCCATGCGATGAATTGGTAATTTATGTGCGTGCATGGAGAGAAGGGTTGGAATGTGTGGAAGCGAACAGATTTCTTTCAGGATGATTAGACGGTCAGTCACTCTATGGTATTATTGTGCACCCCTGTTCCACTGATTGCCATCTGCCCAGGTTGTGAGGAGGGCTGCCTATGGGTGAAAAATTAAGTTTATTCCCCTTTTTTAAAAAAATCAAATAGAATGAGTTGAACATTAAAAGAGAATTTTCAATTGAAAGGATAAATGGAAATATGGCAGTGAAAATGGGAAAATTGGAAGGAAATAGTCTGGAAAGAGAACAGATGAAGGATTATTAAATGAATGTAAGAAAAACTGATTTAGAGTTTGGATAGAGTTTCCGCTGTGGGCGCAATAGGCAAACCAGGCGCCAATTACACTCGAAACGGCACTGGTTTTCCAAAGTGAAATTATCGTTCAGGTTTCCGCTCAAACTCATTTGCATAATCACATTTAAAATCACAAACTTAGAACCAGTGCAATCAGCAGCGTTTTAGAATGTAATTGTTTATTTCCCTTTGCATTAAAAAATATTCCCTGCTGTATTTGAGAATGGTAACCTGGTGCAGTTTTATTAATACTGCTGAAAATGGGCTTATTACAAAATTAAGCATTTTTAATAAGAGTATCTAGTCTAACACCTGTGAGTGACCTGATTTTTAAATAAAAGAAAATGGCTTTAAAAAACTATAAAGAATAATTTACTAGTTTCATTGGTGTACGCTAGTCAGTTTCTTAGTAAATTAAATTTGTTTTAATATTTAAAAACTTTTAAAAGATGGGCAATGGTGCCTTTGCACCTTTTTATATAAAAAAAGTTTAGTTTGAAGAGCCTCCTTAAAGGCCTGCATACAGACGCCATTGGCAGAAACTTGCTATGCTCATTAATTCAATCTGGGGCCATGGGCAGTTTTGTGGGCGGGGTCGGGTCCTAGAATGATGTTCTTAAAACCAGCGCAAAAGATTTTGCCGATTTTAGGCGAATTGCACTGAACGAGTGCAACCTAGCTGAAACTCTACCCCCTTATATTTAGGAGTCTTTTTAGTTTAAATGGCATTCTGTGGTCACTTTAGCTTGTACAATATAAATATTCAAATTACACAACTATAAAGGTTATGATATGTTGGAAATTTGACTCATTTTTAGGCTTGAAAGAGTTAGGTTATTTTAGAACCGTTTTATTATGTAAATGGTTAGAAAGAATTATATTTTTTGATTCGGCTTCTTTACGTTTTGTTAAAGATTTTGCTGATGCTGTTTATGGGGAAACTGTCTTTTCGGCTCATTTTCATTGTTGAACAGAATCACAGAAACACACTGGCTAGAAAGTAATTAAGTGTTCTTCTGTTGCTTTTATTCTTTATCTTTGGCTTGGTCTCTCAACATGATTTTCATATGAACATCGGAATTGCTTGATACAAAAGACCCATGGTCCATCTAGTTCGCTTTCCACCATCCTGGCAGTCATATGATATAACACTAATGGAGTTGTTGACCAATAATGGCAATCAATCTGGTATCAATTAATCTAAAAACATAACCAGAAATGAGGCAAGGTAAACCTGCCACAGGTGGAAAGTTTTGAGAACCATAGCTCTAAAATCTCCTGTTCCTCCCTTCATGCTACACTTACCATATTTCATGTCTTAAAATACTTGGATACTGTACCCAAATCAATACTTTCTGCTTCCACCATCTTCCTAGAGAGCTGATCCATAGATTTATCATTGTCTCACTGAAATAATGTTTCCACAGATTCGTTTTGAATTGACCCCCTTCAAGCGCAGGCCATGTCCTCTGGTTCCTATGTTCTCGAAAAAATTAAACAGTTTGTCATGGTCTACATTATCTAGTCCCTTTTTACAATCCTAAAAACATCAATCATATCACCCCTCAATCTTCTCTCTTGCAATGAGATAATGCCCAATTTACGCAGTCGCTGTTAATAAGCCAATCCCGCCATCCTTTCAATCATTCTGGATGCCCCTTTTTATATCCTCTCAAAAGCTACAATATCCTTCTTGTACTGTGGCAACCAGAACTGTACACAGTATTCTAAGCACTGTCGCAGCAATGATTTATAAAACTGTCAGGATTACCCCACTATTTCTGCTCAATATTGACCTTTTATTTCTTACTGCCACCAAGCATTGTTGCAATATCTTCCAATTTATTGTCGATCAGTGCCTGCAAATCTCTTTCATTTTCCATGCACATTACTATCTTTCCATTTAAGTAAAAGAACCTTCCTGGATTGTTTCCATTGGACTTCATCTATCTTGAATTTCATCTTCCATTTGTCTGTCCATATCCCAAGTATATTCAAATCCTCCCGTAGTTTATCCTATTCAGCTTGGCAGTCAAGTATCTTCATTAGCTTTATATGATCTGCAAATTTAGCCATTGCGCTTGTGACCCCTAGCTCCAAATCATTTATTAAAGAAAAGAAAGACTTGCATTTATATAGCGCCATTCATGACCACCGGACGTCCCAAAGAGCTTTACAACCAGTGAAGTACTTTTTGAAGTGTAGTCACTGTTGTAATGTAGGAAACGTGGCACAAAATTTGCGTACAATAAGCTCCCACAAACAGCAATGTGATAATGACCAGATTTAGGGCTCAATTTTCCCCAATTATCTGCGCTGTTTTTTTGGCCTGCACCATTTTTTTTGAGTAAATTTAAAATCTCCAAGTTTCCCCAAAGTCTCTGCAATAGCATAATTCAATTGGGTGAGATTTTTTTTAGGTTTCGATTTTTTTTTTACCTCATTGAGGGCGTAACCTGCCACCCGTGCCAATTCTGGCCATTTAAACAATTTTGGTCAGCTCCAATTTACTCCAATTTTTCTTAGGACGGCGTATGTGACCACTCTGGAAAAAACTTCTGGGCAGTTTAGAAAATCAGCGCAGCAGATGCAGTTCCATGGCCCGGACAGCAGCAACGGAGTGGGGAGGGGAGAGTGGGGGGGCGGGGGGAGACCTATCATCCAGGGTTAGTAGTGGCAACCGGCACCGGGAGGGGAGGGAAGCCTTTTGGTCAGGGTTAGGAGTGGCATCGGGAGGGGGAAGGAGGGTTATAGACTTTTGGCATAAACACTTTAATAATTTAATGCTGGAATGCTGCTGCAATGTGCAAGGTGCTTGTGAAGTTGCTGTGAGCTGGCCAGAATGTCTTGTATGTTTCAGTTTTCAGTTTCCAGCCTCAGCCCGCAGTGTGTCCCTCGTTACCCTGACAACCTGATCTTTTTGGCGCGGATCTTAGGCTCCACCCCTAAAGCTAAAGGACAGGCTAGGCGGCGTCAAAATCAACAATTCAAACAGGGAAAGTTGGATGATTTTTTTTGGCGTAGTTGGGCCCCAAAAAACGGGCGTAACTCTTCAAGTTTGCCAAAAAATGGTTTTGGGGAAAATTGAGCCCAAACATTTTTTAGTGATGTTGATTGAGGGATAAATATTGGCAAAGACACTGGGGATAATTCCCTTGCCCCTCTTCGAAATAATACTATAGGATCTTTTACGTCCACCTTAGAAGGCAGATGGGGCCTCGGTTTAATGTCTCATGCAAAAAACAGCACCTCTGACAGTGCAGCACTTCCTCAGCATTGCACTGGAGTGTCAGCCTAGATTTTTGTGCTCAAGTCGCTGGAGTGGGACTTGAACCCACAACTTTCTGACTCAAAGACAAGGGTGCCACCAACTGGTATTAAACAAAAGCAGTCCCAAAACATACCCCTGTGGAACACCACTGGACTTACTGAAATAAAAGTACACTACATCCATTGCCTTCTCTTTACTGAGCTCCTTTGTCACACCCTCAAAGAAAATCAGTAAATTAGATTAGCAAGACCTCTCCTCATGAACCCATATTGACTTTCTTTTATGATTTTATTTCTATCTGGCTGCTCCAGAATCTTATTTTTATGGGCTTCCATAACTTTATACACAATGGTCGTCAAACTTGCTGGTCTTTAGTTTCCTGGGTCACTTTTGCTACCTTTTGTAGAAATAGAAATAACATCGGCCTTTCTCCAGTCCCCAGGCACCTCTTCAGTATTCAGTGATTTCAGGAAGATTTGTTCTAGAGTTCCTGCATTTCCGTCCCTTTCCTTAAGGATCCTTGGATGCATCTTACCTGGCCCCTGAGAATTATCTACTTTAAGTTTGCACAGCTGTTCTGCAACCAAACTGATAGTAATGTGAGTAGTGTCACAACTTATCTCTGCAACCCCCTCCAGCTTCTTTCTCAGATCAAATAAGTTACATGTCTCCACCTTGTGAAAAACTGGGGTACATTTACAGCCTTTGTAGTATCAGTTGTCATGCCTTCACCTGATCCCACTTTCAGTGCCCCCACCCCATCCCTCATTTTTCATTTTCTCTTAATTTATAACTAAAAATATCTTTCAGGATGTTGGTGGTGAAAGAACTGTGTGGTGTTGCTCATATTTGAAGATTTTTTTTTTCCCAGAACTTCAAAACTGGAACTCCTTACCTTCCCCCTACAATCTACAGGCTTTTAAAACCAAACTTCACTTCTCTCCTACTGTTTGACTTCTAGTGTTCTGTGCTATTGCTCTTCAAGTTTCTGAATCTTTTTAAATAGGACAGTATCGGAATAAAGGAGGGGTAGTCATTTTCGATTTTCATTTTGTTCTGGTGACTATTTAATTGCCAGTGGCTTGAAACCCACTTTTAACTTGCTTTAAAACATTTTTTAAATGGTCTCTTATGTTGATTTGAAAATAACTAAACGTTTTGTTGCCTCCTCTTAACTTACCCACTGGATAGAGCCAATAAGCAGCATTATTTGAATGCATTTGTGCTGTGAGGCAATGTCTGCCCTTATTTCACAGTAGTGTAACTGTAACTACTGCTGGAATGCTGGCTATAAATTGCATTGAGCTGCCAGTCTTGGCATGTTCCATATAAGTTCCCTATTGATGCTATCGGCACTTAACATTCGATTTTTTTGTTAGTTTCTTTGTTTAAATGTTGAAAGACTTTTTGATTTTCACTGCTCTTTTTCTCCAGCTTTGGTGTTTATTTTTATTCTTTCGTTGGCTTCCCGAAATTCTGTTTTTCTTTTGTTTGTTTTTTAAACAAAAGGAAAGGTAAAATCAGCACTTCAAAATGTTCCTTGTACCTACTCTGATGACAGTTGCAGTGAGAGAATTTAATCCAAAGCAAGGCAAAATCAAAAGTGGCTTCAAGAAGGAGGGGCACGTGTATAGGTAGGCAGCGATTCCGAGGCTACTGTCCACATGTATAGGAAGGCGGAGTGATTCCGAGGCTATTGTCCACATATATAGATAGGCGAGGTTGGTGCTAAGGAGATGGTAGGTGAGTGGTTCGAAGGAACAGGTGCAGATAAACACCTACATTTGATGGGCTCTTTCTGACTTCAGTGGTTAACCCCAAACTCAGAACCCCTAAATATTGGTCCCAATTTTGAAGAGAGAGTGTGAATGTGACTGTTTTACAAACCTGTGCTCTTTACGGTGATGAGATGTAGTTTATATATTGCTGAGTCTTAAATATTTCCAAGATGTCATGATGTATTGAGTGAATTTTTCAAATGATAGGAGTCTGAGAGAGCTCTTGCCACATTGGTTCAGTCCGTAGAAGAGAATAAAAGGTTAGCACCATTTGTTGATCTGCAAGTCCAAAGCCAGAAAATGTACACAACAAAAACATAAAATCTTCAGACAATAAGGTAGGTCAGGCAGCATCTGTTGAACGAACACATGTCATAATTTCCTACCTCAAAATCCACATATACATCATCATCTAATGGTGATCAGCATTTGCTAAATTGAAGGATTGATAGACATTCTTCGTGCCCAAGAACTAGACGTTTTATTGTGAATGTAGAAATAAAATGGATATTATGAGGGGAATTTTAACCTAAAATTACAGGTGGGTTGGGGGTACAGGGCTAGTTAAAGTGTTAAAAATCGGAATCCCAACCTGAACGGTTTAACACAGGCGGACCGGGGACAAGCAACCAATCCGCTGCTAGTAGACGGGCTCTCTCTTTAACCTCCATTTTGTGTTCAACTGTAGCTGGTCGGGTTTTGCACACCTCGTAAAACCCACCAGCTACAGCAAGGTGAGGACTGCTGCATCCAGGAGGTAACTGCCGTTACACCTACCTCCTGGTTCCAGGGCCCCTGCAAAACTCGCCCCCTGTGATCGGAGATCCCGCCCCACGAGGCCTCTTTTTTTTTTCCCCCACCTCCCAGGCCTCCGATTTCTCCCCCCCCCCCCCATCCTCCCTCCCTTTGCTGCTCCTCCAGGCCCCAATCCTTTGGTCATTCCCCACCCCCACCCCCAATCCTCCTCCAGCCCCCGATCTTGCTGCTCATGACCCCTCGAGCTTCTCCCTGCCCCAGATCCTTCAATCTTCTCCCGGCACGACCCGCACGTAATCATTCCCTCCTTCCTTTGTGCGGCCTAATGCCGCATGCCTACCCGCTTTGAGGTGTCCCATTCTCCCTGGTTTCCCGACCACCTCGCAGCCCCCCGCCCCAACTCACCTTCCCCATTAAAATTCAGCCCTATGTTTCAAGAGAAAAAGTGCACATTTGCATTTTTAAAAAGTGGAAATACAAAGTGATTTATTTGGAAGTTAATGTAAAATTATTTTATAATCTGTGGTACGTACCTATTCCAGTGGTCTTTTTACCCGTGGAAAATTATGGATTTGTTGGGAGTTTGTTCACTCAAATAATTCTAGTGCATTGGAGTAAGATGAAGGATTCTGATGCACTGAACGATTAGTGAAGCTGCATTGGCTGTTATTTTAAACCCATTATCATTGGCTAGTTTATCCATTTACTTGAATGCTACAGATATATATTGATATGCATCTCTATAATTTAAATGGCTGCTGTTCAAGTCTTGAATGACATTTGACAGAATGAATGAGGTAAAAGAATTGGGTATAAACAAGTCTACTAAAATTTACATAGTAAATGACTTGCAAACTAGATTGTCAGTATTTCACACAGTCTCCATTGTATTTAGGACAATGAATAAACAGCATAATTAATAATAAAAAGGACATTGTGTAGTTGTATGATTTAATAAGGTGGTATTGGTAGAAAATTAGCCTGTAGTTATTTAAAGGATGCCTACAGCAGAACACCCTTGTGATTTTAATCAATAGATTAGGTGTTGAACTGTGTTGCATTGATGCTCTTCCTTCATGCCCTTTCTGTGCTCACCTTGTCCTGCTCTCTCGACCTTATTCCCACTAAACTGCTGACCACCCTTCCCTTCCCTTCCCTCCCTGGCCCCCATGAAAGCTGTTTCCTCTCATAGGATACTGTCCCCCCCCCCCCCCCTTCCCCCGCCCTCCTCCCCTCCATCATCACACACTCCTCAAAAACCTGACCCTTGACTCCTCCGTCCTTGCAAACTAACCGCCAATCTCCAACCTCCCGTTCCTTTCCAAAGTCCTTGAATGTGTTGTTGACTCCAAAATCCATGTTCACCTTTCTTGCAACTCCATATTTGAACCTCTACAATCAAGTTTCAGCCCTTACCACAGCACTGAAACAGCACTAATCACTGTCACAACTGAAATCCTCTGTGGCAATGACTGTAGCCATGGTGCACTATCCCTCATCATCCTTCTCACCTGTCTACAGCCTTTGACACCGTTGACCAAAATAGCTGCCTTCCCCGCCTCTCGGTTGTACAGCCGAGAAGGACTGCCTTCATCTGGACTTGCCTATCCAGTTGTAGCCAGAGAATCTCCTACAATGGCTTCTCTTCCCACCCTTGCACCATTCCCATGGCCTCCTCCTATTTCTCATCCACATGCTGCCCTCAGCCACATCATCCGAAGACAGGACGTCAGGTTCCACATGTATGCTACCAATACACAGCTCTACCTCACCACCACCCAATCCCTCCACTGCTTCTATGTTGTCCGACATCCAGTCCTGGATGAACCACAATTTCTTCCAATTAAACATTAGGAAGATAGACCTCATAATCCTCTCCTTCACTACCTACTTCCATCTACGTAACATCATCCATCTCCTACCTGCAACATTGGTGACAGATCCTTCTGATGCCTTGACCTACTCTCTGAAGCTCCCTTCATAAAGCCATTCACCCCTTCTTTCTTTAAAAGTCTTCTCAAAAACCCAGTCACCCGACCTAATCTTTACTTCATGATTCAGCATCTGTTTCCCTGTCTATTTCCATTCCTAAATTGATTTGAAACATTTTTATGAAGTCGCTATATAAATGCAAGTTGTGGCTATTTGGTGCAGAGGTGTGCAGAATATAGCTGCTTGAGTTACTCGTTAAAAAATACAATTTTTGGAATATTTTCTGTTGCTAAGAAAATCTGTTGCCATGGTAATTTCACTGGAAATTAATCTGAACACTGATCAGCTAATCAGAGAATTATGTGACAACTGATCATACATTTAAAAAAAAAAAATAAATTAAGGTTCAGAATACTGGCCTGAAAAATTATTGCAGCACACATGAAAGCTTTTACATCACAAAGGGAAATAAAATTCACATTCAGATCGGATTTATCAAAAAAAGTTTGATCTACTGTAAATTGCATGGCAATGGATGTAGTTATCACATGCAGATGGATTTTAATTGTAGTAGGTAACAAATTATTCAAAAGCTCACTATCCAAAATAAGCTGGTGGAATAGTAACAAAGGTCAAATCTCATCAGGTCCTTCATCGTGCAGAAGTAATGCACAACTCTTGGAGTATTGACCATTTTTGTGTTGTCATACTTTTTAGTAATTTGTGCTAGATGGCCATCAGTGAAGTAAAAGACAGCAGTTCAACGCAGGACACCAGACAATCAAATTACTGTTTTTAATTTCTGCACAATTATTTAGTATCGTCTTGCTCAAATATTGTCTCGCATGTTTTCAATGTTGTGTGTTACTTCTGCACTATGATCGATCTGAGAATATTGTGGATTGCAGTCCCTTCAGTTAAATGCAGGGAAATAGGTGGACATGGCTGGAAAAAACGCACTCATCGTGGAAGCTAAAGCACACATTTTGAGTTGACCCCTACCCTTTAATAGTAACCATTAGTTGGAAGGTTTCCTCTATAGAGCCAAGCAGATGTACCCTATTCTTCTTCCACTTAGCAGGTAGAGTTCACTGGAGGCTATCTGCTTCCCTGAAATGCCAATCTGCCTAGTTGGATAATCTGTTTGGGTATGTATCATAGATTGGTGAAATGTCCACAAACTCTCTTGATACAGTTGTAAAAGTTGCTTGTTAGTTAGTACTTTACAAGTGTTGGTATAATTGGTGCACTGTATGATGGTGAATATGCAGAATAGTTCTTTTTCTGTTGTTTTAACTTATGGTGAGATTTTATTTCACCTCTCCCAGCAAGGGCCGACCTTCCTCTGCGATCCACCTGAATTTGGATAGTTTATAGTGGAAAATAAGGTGGAAAACGTTCAGCATGCTCCTCACCACTCACTTATCACTTCCAGAATTTTCTGCCGGAATTAACAGCAACCTTTGATTAATATACACAAGTAAAAGTGGGCCTATTCACATGACACAAAAACAACAAGATAGAGCCATACAACTTATGTGCCACTATTACCACCATAACAAGGTTGGATTCAGGGGATACCAGCATTGCGATAGTGAGCAACAGAGTAGTCAATTACCATCCTGCAGCCCCAACATTTAAAAAAAGTTGCCCCCTTCATTAGTGCGCTGGAGGCAGTTGGGCCCACTGCTATAGGTGCTTGCAACCTGAATCAGTCATTTTTCCAAGCAAGCTCCCCAGCACTGGGAACGTGCCATCATTGTTTAAATGAGCCTGACCCCAGAAAATCTCCAGGGTCAGCTCACAGCCAAATGTCTGAGAGAAGATTTTGCACCACCAACGAGACATAGGATTTTGCCAAAGTGGGAAATCCTGTCTGCTGCCTCTTTTTGCAGTATGGTTTCATGCAGATCAATTTCCCCTCAGTATCTAGCCCACGTGGTTGTTCTTAATTTGTTAAACTAGACCATGAGTGTTAGCAGGCTTCTTGACCAGCCCCAGGGATGCGGAGGGCAATTATAGCACTCCCAATTACTGCCCTGAATAAAATCAGTTTATCCAGCATAGATCAAGAATCAAATTTGGAATTTTCTGGCTTACTGCTACACTGATTTGTGATTTTTGCATATTTGGTCATTGAAGCAACCTTTCTTTCACTTTTTAAAAGAATTGTACTTATTTTGAGCTCTCTAACATTATTCCTCAACATATTGTAGAAATTGCATTATTTTAAGCTTCTTCCCAATCTAAGAGAGGCAGAGGTGGATTTATTTAGTGGTACTGTCAGCATATTGAATATCAGGATCTGGAAATGAGGCTCTATTTTGTGTCACAAGGTAGTGTAGTGGTTATGTTGCTGGACATGTAATCCAAAGCCTTAGACGAATAATCCAGAGAACATGTGTTCAAATCCTATCATAACTATTTGAGAACTTGAATTCAATGTTCTGGTATCAGTAAAAGAGACCATGAAGCAGTCGGATTATTGTAATAACCCAACCAGTTCACTAATGCCCTTACCTATCTGGACACATGGACTCCTGTCCCACAACAATGTGGTTGGCTCTTAACTGCCTTCTGAAGTGGCCTAGCAAGCCACTCATTTTGTATCAAACCCTATGCAACGTAATGGGTAAGATGCGGGCAAAGACCGGCAATATTGTAGAGATGGGAGTATATGGTCTTGGTGATGGATAGAATATCATGTTTGAGGCTCAGCTGTAGATCAAGTAGGACACCGAGGTTGTGCAGCAACTGGTTAAATCAGTAGTTCAACATGATTAAACATTATGGAGCGGAATGGAGTCTGAAGCAAGGATAGAGTTTTTGGCGGCATCTGAAATAAGATGGATTTGATTTTCCCAAACGTTAACTATTTCTAATGACATCTTTTTACTAAGCAGTGTGACATTGCTCCCTTTCAAACTTTCTTTTCACTGCTGTTGATCCATTCATTTGTTGATACATCTTTGGTTTCCTTTACATGTCCTGTTGCATCCCACCAAGCTTGTTGCTGTCACCACTATATTCCATTATTATATCCCTATCCGAGACTACATTTACCACATTTCCTCATTTTCCTGCTGTCACATTCTACAAATCATTAATTCTTCACTTCACCTAACCTATCCCCATCAAAAACTGATACTGCCATATTTCTTAGACTACTGTATCTGTCTCCTAGCTTGCTGGGCCACATCCCTTTATTTAATGTGCCATATTTGTCCAGAGTTACTGTTATTGCATCCTTTATCTAAGGCTTCAATTCTTCACCTAACAGGTGAGCTTTCGCCCTGGCAACAGTAATAATATATTTCCATAAGAAATTTACTGCTACAGGACCTAAAAAACACCCTCTGGTACAAATGGATATTAGGCTTTTCCATCTTCGGGGCGATAATGGCGGCAGGAAAGTTGGTGGCCGGGAATAGTTTGCGCTTTATTATTTAAGTTTAAAATAAATTAAAACAAAAAACACTCGCACTTACTTCTGGAGTACATTACCTTCCTTTCCGCCGCCAGGATCGTTGGACTGCTCTGATTTCACAGGCGGTCATTGCGGGCGGACTGGTCAGGTAAGACTCAAAACTCGCACCGGTGTCACAACCAGGGGTGTTACACACCCGGCGCAGCTCTTCCGGGCGGTGCTAATCAGCGCCGTCGCAAACCCCGACCGGAGGATCGCGGCGGGGCGCTGGAGACCTCACCGCCGTCTTTCACGCCGCTCCGGGGCGAAACCCGGAGCGCAAAGGAGTGGAAAATCCAGCCTTATATCTTGTAGCTAAATAATTAGGTGGGAAAAAAACTTAACAATAGACTGCTGCTTGATCATTATAATTTGTTAGTGGAATAAAAAGGTATTCTCTTGTACTTGCAATATTCTGTTCTTGATATGATGACTTGGGGTGGAGTCACTTGTATAAGCAGAATTAAGATGCAAAATTCTGCACTGGTGAGCATTATTATTATGAATCCTACAATTCTATTTGCATGACTTTGAGGCTTGCAGAAAGGCTGTGTGACAATGATAGCTGCATGATTTGGACTTTGTCTAGAAGTAGAAAATGGAGATGAGTACAGAGATGAAGTATCATTTCAAAGAGTAATTTGCAATGGGAGCCTTGGAATTTATTTACCCTGGATCAGGGACATACTGACATAAATTGAAACTATAACCCTTGAGGTTTCCATGAGTTGTGTAGTATGTTCCAAATCTGCAAAAATGTGTTTTTGTAACATATTCTATTTTCAATAGTGCAGAACCTATTTAAAAAGTGGTCAGGTCAGAGATTCCCAACTGATGTAAAGTTTTAGATTTTGGAAATGCCAACTTTTCCTTTTCAATTGGGGAAAAAAATCAAAAAATGGTAAAAGAATTTCTGTGAGTTTTCAATTCTCTGAATATTGTCTTGGGTTCAAGATTTTAACAAAAAACACATTTTTTAAATCTGTTATCTCGACACCTGGGTTTCAATCCTCTTTGCCGTTTATTTCTTTTAGGTTCTGAAGTTTCATATTTCTGTACATTTTTTTCTTTAACTGCTTTAAGCTGTTCATTGTACCCCCTCACTGTAACTGTTATGTAGAGTTCATGAGACAATAAGAATATTGATTTGCTGTTTGTATATTATTTCTTAAGTTACATCTTATTATATTTTAGGACCCAGGGATCATCCTGATATTGTTGATTCATTTATGCAACTCCTGGCACAGGTGTGTTTTTGTTTCTTATTTCATTCACTTTCTTTTTTCGTTTAATTATATTAAACCTGAAATCAGCTTTTATTTTACAAGCTTACAGAAATGCATTGTAGGTTAATTCAAGGTTCTTAAGGCATGTTGAATCACATTGAACTTGAAGCTATTTTATGGATGTGCAGCAGTCGGCACTGGCAATAGTTTTGAACACTGTTTTTCACTGACAGAAGACTGTGCCTTCTGTACAGTAGTAAAAGATAGGTGTGTTATATCAGCAGTGAACTTCATGCCAAGGTTTGGTGTGTCTTCATAATGTTTTGTGCTGTTAGTATTTTGTAGCCAGATGGAGTTTGAGCATGTGCTAGAGGGTCATGAGGGACTTTTAGAAAGAATGTTGTGGATGAGATCTAAACTGAATTGGTTTATACCTTCGTACAGCTAAACTAATCTTGCAACTACGTCGACAGTGGTACTGGTTGGCTTGAGTTCACTGCACAGCTGTGATTTAATTATGCGTCCCTCGGATAAGCAATACTCTTGAACATATGAAGGATTATGACGATTACAAATATAACTTTGTCAAACTAATCAGTTAATAAATTACAGCCGTAAAATGTACTGGTATTTTCAGAACAATGCTATTTCTTGCTCATGCACACATTCACCTGTGCCTGGCCATAATTTATTCATGTTTTCTATAATAAGCCTGGGGATGGTTCCATCCACAGTGTTTTTCAGAAATTGGTGATCTGTGATGTATTTCCATTTATATTTAAAATAACTGGTTAATTTTTTTAAATTTGCATTATAAAACATTTCACACAAAACTATTTCAAAATCTGTTCTGCCCCTTTTCATTTTTATTTTGTGGAATAATGGATTTCTGATCTGTTTGTTTTTCTATTTTTAGCTCCCTCTTTGCACCATGCACTGTCCCCATCTTAAACAAATGTATTGCTCTCTCCCGATGCCGAAAAGCGTCCCTGTAATGGATTGGTTGACAACATTGTATGTGGGGAATCACAGACTGGAATCCCACATTGTTATCACTCTCTGCCGTTTTATAGCATAGCACTCTGTTATACCATCAGACCACCTGTATGAGGACTGAGGCAGCAGATGAAGAATTGTCTCAGTAATAAGGATTCAATAATAAACTGCCGTTAGACATTTATGAACTTTTTAACAAAGCTTTGTATCTGATTCCTAGGCTCTCAAAAGGAAGCCAGATTTGTTTTTAGCAGAGAACTGTGATGTGAAGGCATTGTTTCAATGTGGTGAGTAATAGAAGTGTCGAACATATTTGGCTTCACAACTAATCTTTAGCCTTTTGATTTTTGTACTGTACTTTTGGACTCTCAGGTTAATAAGTTCTGCAAATTGCAGCAGGGCATTTCCTAAATTTTGAAACGGTTAAACAAAGTGTTCTAACAAAAATGGCAAATTTTAAAGGGAATGTGCATTGCATTTAATAGTTTTATTCGTCTTCACCAATTGTGCCTGCTCTTTCCCCATAGCCATGTAAATTTTTCCTTTCAAGTATATATCCAATTCCATTGAGAAAGTTACTATTGAATCTGCTTCCACCACCCTTTTCAATAAGTGCATTCCAGATCACCATAACTTGCTGGATTCTTTTTGCCAATTATCTTAAAGCTGTGACCTTCCTACCAGTGGAAACAGTTTTTCCTTATTTACTCTATCAAAACCCTTCATAATTTTGAACGTGTCTATTAAATCTCCCCCAAACCTTCTCTGATCTAAAGAGAGAAATCCCAGCTTCTCTAGGCTCTCCACAAAACTAAAGTCCTTCATCCCTGGTACCATTGTAGTAAATTTCCTCTGCACCCTCTCCAAGGCCTTAACATTACTTCCTAAAGTACGGTGCCCAGAATTGAGCACAATACTTTAGCTGAGGCCTAACCTGTGATTTATAAAGGCTTAGCATAACTTCCTTGTTTGTATGCTCCATGCCTCTATTTATAAAGCCCTGGATCCTGCAGCCTTGATATTATTCTTGTTCCTATTTTTCTCTATGCTATGCACAAGTCCCTAGCTGAAAAGGCAAGTTGATCAAGTTCTTTAGGTCTGCAGCCATGTTACCTAGTAATCAAGTGCTAGGTAATTTGCAAAGCAGCAAAGGGTGCACGTATTTTCTCTCTCCATATGTAGAAATGGTTAACTTCAAAACATGCTGCTTCCAGACAGCCCAACCAAATTAAGAACTCCTCACATAGAGAACAACTGGCATAAACTAACAGACATGATACTACAATAAAAACAGAAAATGCTTGAAATACTCAGCAGGTCAGGAAGCATCTGTGGAGACCTTTCATGAGAACTGGAAAAAGTTAGCGATGTAACCGCTATTAAGCAAGAACAGAGACAGAGAAAAGGGGAGGGGAGGAAAGAACAAAAGAGAAGGTCTGTGAGGATGGAAGGCAGGAGAGATGAAAAGACAAAAGGGATGATGGTGCAAGGCAAAAGGAGATGGTAATGGGGCAAGTTAAGAAACAAAAGATGAGTCTAGATGAGGTGTAAATGGAAATGGCAAAATCATCAACGGCTGCCATGTGGAAAACAATGGGGGCACGGGTTATGGTCTGAAATTGCTGAACTCGATGTTGAGTCCAGAAGGCTGTAAAGTGCCTAATCGAAAGATGAGGTGCTGTTCCTCGAGCTTACGTTGAACTTCGTTGGAACAGTGTAAGAGACCGAGGATGGAGAGGTCAGAGTGGGAGTGGAGCAGAGAATTAAAGTAACAGGCGACCGGAAGCTCAGGGTCACGCTTAAGGACTGAACGGAGGTGTTCGTGAAGCGGTCTCCCCACTGTAGAGCAGAGTGATTGCGGAGTGGACCAGGGTATCGTGGAGGGAGTGGTCTCTTCAAAATGCTGAAAGGGGAGGGAGGGGAAGATGTGTTTGGTGGTGGGATCACTTCAGAGATGGCGGAGGATGATATGTAGAGACTGGTGTGGTTAAAGGTGATGACGAGAGGAACCCCATCGTGGTTCTGGGATGGAGGGGAAGGGGTGAGAACAGAAGTGCGGGAAATAGAACGGACACAATCGAAGGCCGTGTCAACCACAGTAGAGGGGAATCTTCGGTTGAAGAAAAAGGAAGACATATCGGAAGCACTAGTATGGAAGGTGGCATCATCAAAGCAAATGTGACAGAGAAACTGGGAAAATGGAATAGATTCCTTACAGGAAGTAGGGTGAGAGGATGTGTAGTCCAGGTAGCAGTGGGAATATAGTGAATGTTTGTCAATCGGTTATCCCTAGAAATGGAGGCAGAGAAGTCAAGGAAAGGAAGGGAAGAGTCGGAGATGGACCATGTGAAGGTGAGGGAAGGGTGGAAATTGGAAGCAAAGTGAATGAAATATTCTAATTCAAGGCGAGAGCAGGAAACGGCACTGATACAGTCATCAGTGTACCAGAAAAAGAGGTGAGGGAGGGGACCAGAGTAGGACTGGAACAAAGAATGTTCCACATATCCCATGAAAAGGCAGGCACAGCTAGGACCCATGCGGGTTCCCATAGCAACACCTTTAATTTGGAGGAAGTGAGTGGAGTCAAAGAAGTTGATCAATGTGAGAACAAGTTCAGCCAGGCAGAGGAGGGTGGTGTGGATGGAGACTAATTGGGCCTCTGTTCAAGGAAGAAGCGGAGCGTCCTCAGGCTGTCCTGCTGGGGGATGGAGGTGTAGAGGAATTGGAAGTCCTTAGTGAAAAGGAACTGCTTGAGGCCAGGAAACGGTTAAAGTGGTGGAGGGCGTCAGAAGAGTCACGGGTGTACGTGGCAAGAGACTGGACAAGGAGAAAAAATAGTGTTGCAATAGGAAGAAATAAGTTCCGTGGGGCAAGAACAGGCTGAAACAATGGGACTACCGGGGCAGTCCTGTTTGTGGATCTTGGGAAGGAGGTAGAAGCGGGCTGTGCGGGGTTGGGGAACTGTGAGGTTGATGACCATGGAGGGAAGATCTCCAGAGAAGATGAGGTCAGTGACAGTCTTGGAAATGATAGATTGATGTTCGATGGTGGGGTTGTGGTCTAGGGGGAGGTTTGTTTTCCATGCTGCCAACTAATCAACTGGAGCCATGACCACGGAACTCACACCTCAGGTTGGCAGACATGGTTCCTGAGCTGTGTGAATTCTGTGGCCAAGCAGGGAAGTTTAAAAAGTAGGAGAGAAAAGGCTCTTCAGTGCCTGTAAATTACCTCGTAATGATTTCAATTGCGTCCCCCGCTGCTGCAGGTCAGGTCAGCTCCATGCTGAAAGATGTGCCTGTGTGAAAGACCCATGGGAGCGAGTTGACAGCAGGTTCCCAACCCGCTGTCCAAAAAAAAACTTTCCCACCCAACTCGCCACTGATGCAATGTGGCCAAGACTAGTGGGAGGCCAGAGGATTGGGAAATGTTTAAAAGCCAGCAGAGAATGACTAAAAGAATAATTGAGAGGGAGAATATAGATTGTGAAAGTAAACTAGCACGTAATATTAAAAAAAGATAAGACTTTCTACAGGTACATAAAAAGGATAAGAGTGTCTAAAGTAAATGATGGTCCCCTGGAAAATGAGACTGGGGAATTAATAATGGAGAACAGGCAAATGGCAGAGATGTTGAACAAATATTTTGTATCGGTCTTCACGGTAGAAGACACTAAAAACATCCAAATAGTGGCTAATCAAGGGGTTATAGGTAGGCAAGAACTTAATACAATCACTATCACTAATGAAGAAGTACTAGGTAAAATAATGGGACTAAAGGCAGACATGTTCCCTGCACCTGATGCATTACATCCTAGGGTCTTTAGAGAAGTGGCTGCAGAGATAGTGGATGCATTGGTTGTAATCTACCAAAATTCCCTGGATTCTGGGGCAGCCCCAGCAGTTTGGAAAACCGCAAATGTAAAGCCCCTATTTAAAAAAGGAGGCAGACAAAAAGCAGGAAACTAAAGACCAGTTAGCCTAACATCTGTGGTTGGGAAAATGCTGGAGTCCATTATTAAGGAAGTAGTAGTGGGACATTTGGAAAAGCATGATTCAATCAAGCAGGGTCAGCATGGTTTTATGAAAGGGAAATCATGTTTGACAAATTTGCTAGAGTTCTTTGAGGATGTAACGAGCAGTGGGAAGGGGGAATGAGTGGACATGGTGTATTTGGATTTCCAGAAGGCATTCGCTAAGGTGCCACATAAGAGTTTACTGCATAAGATAAAAGTTCACAGGGTTGGGGGTAATATATTAGCATGGATAGAGAATTGGCTAACTAACAGAAAACAAAGAGTCGGAATAAATGGGTAATTTTTCCGGTTGACAAACTGACTAGTGGGGTGCCGCAGGGATCGGTGCTGGGCCCTCAACTATTTACATTCTATATTAACGACTTGAATGAAGGGACTGAGTGTAATGTAGCCAAGTTTGCTGATACAAAGATGGGTGGAAATCAAATTGTGAGGAGGACACACAAAATCTACAAAGGGATATAGACAGGCTAAGTGAGTGGGCAAAAATTTGGCAGATGGAGTATAATGTGGGAAAATGTGAGGTTATCCACTTTGGCAGAAATAATAGAAAAGCAAATTATAATTTAATTGGAAAAAAATTGCAAAGTGCTGCAGTACAGAGAGACCTGGGGGTACTTGTGCATGAAACACAAAAGGTTAGTATGCAGGTACAGCAAGTGATCAGGAAGGCCAATGGAATCTCGGCCTTTATTGCAAAGAGGATGGAGTATAAAAGCAGGGAAGTCTTGCTACAGTTATACAGTTATATGGTGAGGCCACACCTGGAATACAGTGTGCAGTTTTGGTTTCCATATTTAAGAAAGGATATACTTGCTTTGGAGGCAGTTCAGAGAAGGTTCACTAGGTTGATTCTGGAGATGAGGGGGTTGACTTATGAAAATAGGTTGAGTAGGTTGGGCCTCTACTCATTGGAATTCAGAAGAATGAGAGGTGATCTTATCGAAATGTATAAGATTATGGGGTCAAGTTTCGGCCTGAGTTGCTCCTATTTTTTTGGAGCAACTGGTTTAGAATGGAGTATCTTAGAAATTGCAATTCTCGGCATTTAGTTTGCTCCAGTTCTAGTCAGTTAGAACAGTTTCATTTTGGAACAGATTTTTTTTTTCAAAAGCGGGCATGTCCGGCCACTTACGCCTGTTTTGAAAGTTTAGGCAGTGAAAACTTACTCCAAATTAACTTAGAATGGAGTAAGTGTAGATTTTTGTACGCTCAGAAAAACCTTGTCTACACTTTACAAATCAGGCGTAGGTTACAAATCAGGCGGAGGAAACAAGGGCGGGGGGAGGGAAGTAATTGCATTCAACAGTCTTACTTATACAAATAAAGAGCTAAAAAATTATAAACAAAGCAAAGACAAAATCTTGAATATTCCTACCTGTGTGAAGCAGCAGCAGCAGCCTTCGAGCTGCAATGCTTCAGGCAGGCCTTCCTTCCATGTAGAAGATAGGGGCGGCATCAGTGGCTCGACGGCAGCCGAAGACACAGCAAGCAAGCAGTTTTGAGCTGCGAGGGAAGCTGAGGCCATTCGGCCAGGGACAGGGCGAGGCAGCCAGATAGCCAGTTTGAAACTTAAATTTGCAGAATGGGTGCTGCATTGTCAACACCACAGATTATGCAATGGTTCGCCAGCAATTCACTGCATAGGAGAGAATTGATTAGAGCTCACCGCACCAGGAATGTCATAGTCCGTAGGCTGATGGGCAGGAGACCTTACCCACGTCGACAATATCGAGCCAGGCACTCGTACCTGGACATGAGCGAGGCTGATTGTGTCAAAAGGCTGCGTTTCCGCAGAGAAGTTGTTGTTGAGATCTGTGATATGCTGAGAGCAGATTTGCAACCCAGAAGCAGAACGCCAACTGCCTTGTCTGTTGAAGTGAAGGTAACAGCTGCACTTGCCTTCTATGCCTCGGGATCATTTCAGGCTACAACTGGAGATGTGTGCACCATCTCTCAACGTGCAATACATGCCTGCGTTTACCAGGTCACGGCTGCACTGTATGCGTGGAGGAATGAGTTCATCAATTTCCCAATGACCGCACAAGCGATCCATGAGAGGGCTGTGGGCTTCTTCAGGATTGCTGGCTTCCCAAAGGTGCAGGGCTGCATTGATTGTACCCACATAGCCTTACGAGCACCTGAGGAGGATTCCGAGCAGTACAGGAATAGAAAAGGTTTCCACTCAATCGTGCAGCTCATGTGTGACGACAAGCAGCACGTCATGTCAGTCGATGCGAGATACCCTGGCAGCACCCATGATGCGTTCATCCTACGCAACAGCGTTATATCTGACATGTTTGAGCAGCAGCCAGAAGGGCAGAACTGGCTACTGGGAGACAAAGGGTACGGCCTGACCACCTGGCTCATGACGCCCCTACGTATGACACGGACAGAAGCTGACCGTCAATACAACATGGCGCACATTGCGACGCGCAGCATCATTGAGAGGACCATTGGCATATTAAACAGCATTTCCAATGCCTGGACCATTCCGTAGGCCACTTGTAACACTCTCCTCAGATTGTCGGTCACTTCACTGTTGTGTGCTGCATGCTCCATAACTTAGCCATCATGAGGCAGCAGGAGCTGGTAGTGGAATCAGAAGACCCACGTGAGGGTCCAGTACATGATGATAGTATTACGGAAGAGCAGGATGTGGATGATGACGACGATCAGGAAAGCATGCAAGTGCCTGATGCCGGAGCACGAGGTCGGGGGAGGGCCGTCCATCGTGCTCCTTTAACGATTGCTCGAGCCCTGTGCCAGCAGCTCATCCATGAACGCTTCAACTACTGATACCGGAGGGCTCTGTGACCACTGTTGTGCATGGACATGTTTATTCTTTGCAGTTGTTCCTACGTTGTGTTGTGTTAATGGAAGATGATTCAGTTTTAATGAAAAAACATTTTATTGAAAAGTTAACGTCACTGTAATAAAATATTTGTTGTATCAAACTTTACTTTTTAATATGACTCTTGAAGATCACGTAAAAACTTTAAGATCACTTATAAACTTGTAAAGTTACAAAACAATTTCAATGTGAAAAATCTTACACTCTTAAGATCACTTAGACTTCAGGATCACTTTTAGGTGCAAAATTAAATAAGATACAAAATGTGAGAGCATTTACACTATAAGATCACTTAAAAACCCTGAGATCAATTATAAGTTGTAAAGTTACAAAACAATTTCAATTTGAAAAACCCTACCACAGCTACATCAAGAACAAGAACAAAAGCAGCAAAGAAAGGCTGCAACCATCTCTCATCCACATCTCAGTGAATGTTTACTTCTTCATGGGGATGTCATTTGATTGGCGGGACTGTGTGCCCTTATTGTAGCAGCTACCTCTCTGACGGCCTGTGTCGTTACTTGCATGCCCTCCCTGACGGCCTGTGCCGTCGATTGCACTCCCTCGGACATTCCCTCCCTAAGTTCCCATGTCATTACTGCTGTTTCTCCCGTCAGGACCGTCACCTCTTCACCCACTGCACTGACGCTACCGATGAGTGATCGGGTAAGCTCATTGGTCTCCATACCCAATGCCATAACCTGAGCCGCATCTGTTGCACGCTGCATCTCAGGAGAGCGTGTCTCCAATCTCCTTCTCCTCTGCCTGGGTCTGCCTCATGGAACCACTACACTGGGAGGCGCGGGCACGGACGGTGGGACGCTCGGTGTTCCAGACGACAGCACTCGAGTACGAGCCGTGAGCTGGGATGGTGGGTGAATGGGTGTAAACTGCTCCATTATATCACCAGCCCCACTGGGACCCGCAACATTGGAATCAAAACCATGGAAGGTGGAACCAGAGCCAATGCGAGTGGGAGGCGCAGGCTCGGACGGTAGTGCACTGACTGTAAACTGCTGCATTATACCAGCAGCACCACTGGGACCCACAACATCGGAATCAAAACCATGGAAGGTGGAACCAGAACCTATGAAAGGGGTTGAAACTCTGATGCCCCTTAATGGGGGCTCAAACATTAATTTGGAAGCTCTCTCCTGTAGACATTTCAGTCATCGCCGTCATCATCCAGTCTGGATCATTCGCATCTGGTTGTACTGGTTATTCTGTATCTTCAGGATCCTCAGGATTGGCAGCAGCAGCAGCATCATCATCATCATCATCATCATGTTCTGCAAAATACATCAGAACAGTCAAATGTTTAACAGCAAGGGAGGGGGCAGGATGGGTGGCATGAGTACTCTCACACATAGCGGGCCAGGCAGTAGGTTGATTTGAAGGGTCACGATGCATTTTCAGGACTTGCCCTCTTCCTCGCGTGCAGGCCCAGCTTGTGCTGTACTGATTGCTTTTCTCCATGTACGACTCATCATAGCAGCTACCCTCTGTTCCAAGCCTGTCAGTGGATGCAGATTGGACATGCCTCCTCCTGTCAGAGTTGCTTCCCTTTTGTTGTGGGCCAATTTCTTCTGCAAAGAGTAAAATATAACTTTTTGCAGGTGGGACATACAGATAGTCACATTACAATTATGATTACATTAAAAATTGAAAATATTACTTACACGAACTACTTGACCAAGGTCATGCCATTTCTTTTTACACTGGCTTCCAGATCTCATGGTATGTACCACTGCGCAGTAATCTTCTGCAACTTGGTTCCAGCGTTTCTTCATTTCTTTAGGAGTTACTTTTATGCGACCTCTGTTGCTGGTATCTAGCTCCTGTGATCTCTGCTCAATGACGTTGACTAATATCTCCACTTCCTCATGCAAGAAATTCTTTGTTCTTGGTGGACGTTGTTCCATTGCTGTATTGAATTGACACTCTTTATTTTTCAAAATACACACAGTCCTTAATTTGCATGCACCAATGCAGCACCTGTTCTGGAAGTTTAGCAGTGAAAAGCAGCACTCAAAAAACAGCTCTGGGCCCTGACTCCGTTAGGTGCATCGAGGAGGCTCAAGCACGTGGGGAGATCCCGTCCGAACTGACCCCCGTCCGGACGGAATTCCTCATCGGCGCCAAACCCCGGAACCTCTCTCAGGGGCCGGCGCCTCACAACTTGAGCCGCCTCGGGGAAATCCCCTCCGTGCCTTTCAGTTCCGCGCGGAGGGGTTTCCTGTACGTGCTGCTCCTGCACACTCTCAACTTTGCCATCCTCGCCGGCCGTCCGGACACGCCATGGCGTACCATCTTGCCGTCCGGAGGAGGCGGGGGTCCCCGATGGAGGGCACTCTACGCAGGGGTCCTCCCACTATTCATCGGGGACTTGGCCTGGAGGGTGGTGCACGGAGCAGTGCCGTGCAACAAATTATTAAGCCGGTTCACGGACTCCCAGGCCGCCTGCAATTTCTGCGGTCTGGAGGAGTCCGTGTTCCATGTTTTTATTGAGTGCACAAGGTTGCAGCCCCTGTTCCATTATTTGAAGGGGCTGCTCCTGAAATTCTGGCTGCACTTCAGTCCCACTCTCCTGATCTTTGGGCACCCTGTGCGGAGGGGAGCGGGTAGGTCCGAGGGCCTCCTCGTAGGACTGCTCCTGGGCACGGCCAAGGGTGCCATCAGCCGGTCCAGGCAGCGGGCGGTCGAGGGGGTCGTTCAACCTGACTGCCTGCCTCTCTTCCGCTCTTACATCCGGTCCAGGGTGTCCTTGGAGATGGAGCACGCGGTATCCACCGGTACGCTCGCGGCCTTCCGCGAGAGGTGGGCACCGGAGGGACTGGAGTGCATCATCACGCCCGGCAACCGAATTTTAATTTGATTTTACGTTTTAAAGTTTAATTTGTTTTCATTGCCGGTGCTTTTAGTGTCCCCCTCCCCTTTTATAGGGGCCACTGGAAAAATGTGATTTTAGCGCCCAAAAAAAATGAAAAACACAAAAAAAAAGGAAAAAAGGGCCTTGTAAATGTCTGGTGTGTCACCCAGGTCGGGTGGCACGGTTTAATGTTTTATGTTTTTGCAGGTAGACTCTAAAAGAAAAAAAAAAGAAAAGCAGCACTCACTGATTTCAGCAGGTGATTTATTCGACAGTGCTGCTAAAAGCATTCCTTCAGACACACAAAAATCACCAAAATTCAATCCCAAGCCTTTCCAGAGGTCCACGAGACAAATCAGCACTTTTCTTCAAGTTCCTTTAAAAATGGCCGAGTGCCAATGTTTCTGGGCTACTGCGCGCTCCAACGCGCACGCGCAGGGTTGCCGGCACGACGTTGCCTCATTTAACTTAGTCCCGCCCCCCTCCACTTGCAGAATCGACGCGACTCTGTGGCTCTGCCCCCCGCTGCTGTGTGCGCGCCGCACCGAGCTCCCAAGGACCAGCAAGGATCCGGAGAATTAAGAGGTATTTTTCCGTCGCGCTTTTAGGCGCGAAAAACAGGTGTCCAGGTCGGGGCTGTGAAACTTGACCCCATAGAGGGGGCTTGACAAGGTGGATGCAGAAAGGATGTTTCCACTGATAGGGGAGACTAGAACTAGGGGGTGTAATCTTAGAATAAGGGGGCTGCCCATTTAAAACTGTGATAAGGAATAATTTCCTCTTGCTGTTGTAAATCTGCGGAATTCGTTGCCTCAGAGAGCTGTGGAATCTGGGTCATTGAATAAATTTAAGACAGAGATAGACAGTTTCTTAACCGATAAGGGAATAAAGGGTTATGGGGAGCGGGCAGGGAAGTGGACCTGAGTCCATGATCAGATCAGCCATGATCATATTAAAATGATGGAGCAGGCTCGAGGGGCCGTATGGCCTAGTCCTCCTATTTCTTATGTTCTTATGTGTTGCATCTCCTGCGCTTGCACAGGAAAGTGTTGTGGGAAGGGGAGGGGGTGCTGGGGGTGATTGCGGAGTAGACTGGGGTGTCGCGGAGGGAGCGGTCCCTTCGGAATGCTGAGAGGGGAGGGGAAGATGTGCTTGGTGGTGGGATCACGCTGGAGGTTGCGGAAATGACGGAGGATGATCTGTCGAACATAGAGGCTGGTGAGGTGAAAGGTGAACATAAGAGCATAAGAAATAGGAGCAGGAGTAGGCCATTTGGCCCCTCGAGCCTACTCCGCCAGTCAATAAGATCATGGCTGATCTGATCATGGGCTCAGCTCCACTTCCCTGCCCGCTCCCCATAACCCTTTACTTCCTTATCGCTCAAAAATCTGTCTTATCTCCGCCTTAAATCTATTCAATGACCCAGCCTCTGCAGTTCTCTTGGGTAGAGAATTCCATAGCTTTACAATCCTCAGAGAAGAAATTCCTCCTCATCTCAGTTTTAAATGGATGGCCCCTTATTCAGAAACTATGCCCCCTTCTAGATTCCCCCATGAATGGAAACATCCTCGCTGCATCTACCTTGTCCAGCCCCCTTATTATCTTGTATGTTTCAATAAGATCACCTCTCATTCTTCTGAACTCCAATGAGTATAGGCCCAACCTACTCAACCTTTCTTCATAAGTCAACTCCTTCATCTCAGGAATCAACCCAGTGAACATTCTCTGAACTGCCTCCAATGCAAGTATATCCCTCCTTAAATAAGAAATCAACACTGTACGCAGTACTCTAGGTGTGGCCTCACCAATACTCTGTACAGTTGTAACAGGACTTCTCAGCCTTTATTGCAAGGGTGAGAGTATAAAAGCAAACATTCGATGGTGGTAGAAGTGGGAGTCAGTGGTCTTGTAGTAGATATTTTTTGACAGCCTATCCTCAGAAATGGAGATAGAGAAGTCGAGGAAGGGAAGAGTCAGAGATGGACCTTGTGAAGGTGAGGGAAGGATGGAAATTGGAAGCAAAGTTGATGGAACTTTCCAGTTCAGGGCAAGAGCAGGAAATGGCACCGATACAGGCATCAATATACTGGAAAAAGAGGTGAGGGAGGGGAACTGAATAGGATGGATCAAAGAATGTTCCACATATCCCACGCAAAGCCAGGCATAGCTAAGTTCCATACGGATCACAGTACTGCATTTGGTGGTGGCAACACTCTGGAGGTGCAGCAACTCATACCACCTTTACAGCCCCAGCCATAATGTTCTCTAGAGATACAGCTTTTAATCTAGCACAACGCTAAGAGGGGAAAGTCTTCTATTACTGAGGCTTGACGCAGAATACAGTCATTAATTTGCTTGTCTGCTACTATACTGGCCATGCGTTTACAGCTGGTAAAAGGAGTTGTATATGCTGAAATAGTGTGTCTAACTCAAATAAATCTAGGAGAGCTGGGGATAGAGCTAATATAGTTGGCTGTGCTATTCTAGAATTTGAATAGATGCATTGAATTAATAGTGCGGTATAAAGAAACACCTATTTATTCATTGTTCACTAACTGCCATATTTGGGCTAACTTACTCAGAACTGATCTGAAATGCAAAATTACTGTATGTGATAAGTGAAGCAGCAAATTAACACGTCTTTGTATAGAGGGGGAGTTTTCATAGGCTGCTTTTTTTCCACCTTGGTTTCTTGTATTTGTGCGCACGCAGGAGATGCTGACTGTGACCTATAATTAATCTGTTCTTTTCTTAGGGGTCATATCTTTGAAATTTCCAGAAGCCCCAACAGTGAAAGCAACATGTGCGTTCTTTGTAAGTATTCTTCCCGTTGTGCTCTGACTTTATTTAATTAAGAATGTTTGTGCCTCAGTGTTTAAGAGAGAGCAACATTGCATTTTAATGAACTAATTTCAGAATCTTAGTCCAGTTATATCTCCAAGTCATTATATGATCTACTGGAATTGTCTTTACACAAAATACATCCTACTATACATTATGATTGTAGTCTTTATCATTGAATCAGTACTGTAAACTATTAGTTTACAAATATTATGGGCCTAATTTTCCACAGGAATTGCTCCTATTTTTTTTGGAGCAACTGTTTTTTTTTTGGAGTATCCTAAAAATCGCAATTCTCCACATTTAGTTTGCTCCAGTTTCAGTGAGTTAGTTCAGTTTCTCTTTAGTTCCATTTTTTTTCCAAAAGGGGGCGTTACCAGCCACTTGCGCCTGTTTTGGCCATTTAAACAAGTTTAGACAGCGAAAAGTTACTCCAAACTAACTTAGGCCAGCGTATGTGTCCACTTTTGTATGCTCAGACAAACCTTGCGGACACTTTAGAAATCAGGCGCAGGTAACCAGTGATAGGGGAGGAAGGGAAGTTAAAGGATTTTCCAAAGCATTAAACACTTCACTTTTAACAATAAAGAACCATCATCAATAATAAAAGATAAATAAATCAATAAATAAAAAATTAAAAGTTCCTATCTCACCTACTGCAGCACGCAGTGCCTATCCGTTCGGCCAGGGGATGGGGGCGGGATCCGAGCACCGGGAGCCCTCCAGCAGCACACGCAGCAGTGCCTTTTCGGGCTGTTCGGCCAGGGCTAGGGGCAGGAGAGCAACAAGCAGCAGGCTGGGCTGCAGGAGGGAATTTAAAGGGGCTGCAGGAGGGGGAGAGGGAAGTGACATCACTGAAGGGGGGAGGGGTGAGAACAAAAGACCTTTTGGGTGTGGTCCATATACCTTGTGGAGAGGGAGAAGTGCTGTGCTGCCATTTTTCACCATTGACCTTTGAAAGTTTAAGTTTTACTTCAAGTATGGGTGCTGCATTATCAGCGCCACGTATTTTGCAATGGTTCTGCATCATTGTGCTATGTAGGAGAGAATTGATTCGAGCTCATCACATCAAAAACGTCATAGCCCATAGGTTGCTGGGCAGGAGACCTTGCCCACCTCGGCAATATCGAGTCAGGCGTTCGTACCTGGACCTGAGTGAGGTTGATTGTGTCAATAGGCTGCGTTTCCGCAGAGAAGTTGTCCTTGAGATCTGTGAGTTGCTGAGACCGTATTTACAGCCGAGAACCAGAAGGTGGACTGCCTTGTCTGTTGAAGTGAAGGTTACAGCTGCACTTCTATGCCTCGGGATCATTTCAAGCTACAACTGGAGATGCTTGCGCCATCTCTCAACGTGCAATACATGTCTGCATTCGCCAGGTCACGGCTGCACTGTGTGCGCGGAGGAATGACTTCATCAAGTTCCCATTGACCGCCCAAGCAATGCATGACAGGGCTGTGGGGTTCTCAAGGATTGCTGGCTTCCCAAAGGAGCTGCATTGATTGTACCCACATTGCCTTGCGAGCACCTGTGGAGGATGCCGAGCAGTTCAGGAATAAAAAAGGCATCCACTCCATTAATGTGCAGCTCGTGTATGAGAACATACAGCGCATCATGTCAGTTGATGCAAGATACCCTGGCAGCACCCATGATGCGTTCATCCTATGTGACAGCGTTATATCTGCCATGTTTGAGCAGCAGCCAGAAGGGCATAGCTTGCTACTGGGAGACAAAGGGTACGGCCTGACCACCTGACTCATGACGTCCCTACGCGTAACTCGGACGGAAGCTGACCATCAATACAACATGGCGCACATCATGACACGCAGCATCATAGAGAGGACCATTGGCATTTTGAAACAACGTTTCCGATACCTGGACCATTCCGGAAGCCACTTGCAGTATTCCCCAGAGATTATCAGTCAGTTCACTGTTGTGTGCTGCATGTTGCATAACTTAACCATCATGAGGCAGCAGCAGCTGATAGTGGAAGAAGAAGACCCACCTGCGGTGAGAGTGGCTGATGATAATGATTTGGAAGATGCAGGTCACGAGCAGGAGGAGGAGGAGGATGATGATGAGATGAGGAAACCATGCAAGTGTCTGATGCCGGACCACGACGTCGGAGGAGGGCGGGCCATCGTGCTCCTATAACGATTGCTCGAGCCTTGCGCCAGCAGCTCATCCGTGAACACTTCACTGATACCTAAGGGCTCAGCGACAGCTGTCCCGTATGGACATGTTTATTTTTTGCAGTTGTCCCTAATTGTTGTGTTGTGTTAATGGAACATGATTCAGTTTTAATGTAAATATATTTGATTGAAAAGTTTACAGTGTACTGCATTTTAGTGTAATAAAATAATTCTTGTATCAAACTTTAATCACTAAGATCACTTTAAAAACTTTAAGATCACACAAACTTGTAAAGTTACAAAACTTACAAAATAATTTCAATTTGAAAAAACACACTCTAAGATCACAAACTTTAAGATCAATTTTTAGTTGTACATTTAAATAACTTAAAATCGGAGAACATTTACACTCATCATTTAAAAACCTAAAGATCTCTTAAAGTTGTAAAGTTACAAAACTTACAAAACAATTTCAAATTGAAAACAGTAACAACAGTAACATCAAAAACAACAGCAGCAAAGAAAGGCTGCACCCATCTCTCATCCACATCTCGGTGAATGTGCACTACTTCATGGGGGTGGCATTTGATTGGCCAGGCTGTGTGCCCTTATTGCAGCAGCTACCTCATCCAGGCCCTCCGACGGCCTGTGTCGTCGTTTGCACTCCCTCTGACACTCCCTCCTTTATTTCCTGTGTCATTACTGCTATTTCTCCCGACAGTCCTATTACCTCATCACCCACCACACTGACTGTGTGCACAAGTGACCGGGTAAGGTCATTGGTCTCCACACACAATGCCATAACCTCAACCACATCTGTTGCACGCTGCATCTCAGAAGAGCATGGTTGAATTCTCCTTACCCTCGGCCAGGCTCTGCCTCACGGCACCCCTCCAGTAAGAGGTGCAGGCTGGGATGGTGGGGCCCTGGGTGTTCCAAGCAGCATCCGTCCAGTGGGAGGCGCATGCTGGGACGGTGGGGCCCTGGGTCTTCCAAGCTGCATTCCACCACCAGTACCATCACCACTGGGACCCGCAACCTCTGACAGTGGGGCACTGGGTGTTACAAGCTGCATTCCACCACCACCACCCCTGGGATCCGCAAACTCGGAATCTGTGAAACCATGGAATGTCGCATCAGAACTTAAACCACTAAACAAGGTTGCAGAGTTGCCGAAATCATGGAATGTCGGACCAGAACCCATGCAAATGTTTGGAAAACTGAGGTCCTGTAAAATGGACTGATCCATATTCAGATCAACATTCTCTCCTGAACACATATCCATGCCCCCCTCCTCCCACCCCCAGCCTTGGTCTGGATCGTCCGCATCTGAATTTTCTTCTGCATCTTCAGGATCTTCAGGATTGCCATCATGTTGTGCAAAATCTAACAGAACAGTCAAATGGTTAGCAGCACAGGAGGGGGCAGGATGGGTGGCATGAATAGTCTCACACGTTGCAGGCCAGGCAGCAGGTTGATTTGAAGGGCCACGATGCATTTTCAGGACTTATCCTCTCCCTCGCGTGTGGGCCCCGCTTGTGCTGTACTGATTGCTTTTCTCCAGGTACGACTCATCAAAGCAGCTACCCTATTATCCAAGGGTGTCAGTTGTTACAGATTTGGCAACAACTCCTCCTGTTCGAGTTCTTTCCCTTTTGTTGTGGGCCAATTTCTTCTGCAAAGATTAAAATATAGCTTTTTAGAGAGGGTTTCTTTCTCCAGGGTGGAACATATACAGATAGTCACATTTGCAACTGTAATTCCATTGAAAAATGAAAATATTACTTACACTAACCACTTGACCAAGGTCATGCCATTTCTTTTTACACTGGCTTCCAGATCTCGTGGTATGCACCACAGCGCAGTAATCTTCTGCAACTAGGTTCCAGCATTTCTTCTTTTCTTTGGGTGGCACTTTTGTGCGAACTCTGTTGCTGGTATCCAGCTCCTGCCATCTCTTCTCAATGACATGAACCTGTATCTCCACTTCGTCGTGCAAGAAATTCTTCATTCTTGGTGCATGTTGTTGCATTGCTGTATTGAATTGACAGTGATTTTTCAAAACACACAGTCCTTACTTTGCATGCACCTATGCAGCACTCCTTCTGGAAGTTTAATAGCAACACAGAGCACTCACTGATTCCAGCAGCTGATTTCTTCCACAGTTCTGCTAACAGCACTCCTTTAGGCACAAAAAATCAATCAGAAGGCCTTCCACTACTCCACGCACCCAAAAACCACTTTGCAACCTGTACCTTTAATGATGGCCGATTGCCAATGTTTGTGAGCCATTGCGCATGCGCGCATGCCCCAACACGCATGTGCAACTCTACCGGCACTCAGACACGCTGGGCCCTAGCTCCGCCCCCCGCTGGTTCTGATGCGCTACACCGAGTCCGAAGGAGGCCTGATGAGCGTGGAGAATACCACTGTAAGGATTAGGCGCGCTTTTCATTCCAGAAACTGAGGTGCGCTGTTCTAAGGGTCGGTGGAAACTTGGGTCCCATGTAACTATTGCCACAAATGTGATGACGCCAACAAAAATATCAAAATAGCACTAAGAACATATTCACTCAAAGGCATTTTTTCCATTTTGATTTTCAGCTCTTGCTTCTTAATTCATTCTGGTAACTAGGCTTTAATTAGCGAAGCTCAAATGGCCATTCTTTCTGTGAGGTCGGATGATAAGCTACTATTTGACTGAGGAGTAATCGCAGCCAAATCTAACCTAATATCTACACATGCAGTGCCAATAGATAGCAATCAGGAGTGGGAACCCTGGCTGTGTGTTTTTTTCCTAAATTCCAATTGTGTGCACCCAGTCACACTGCTGCCCCAGATATAGGAATTGAGCCAGTTCTACAGGACATTGTACAGTTAGGGAAACTACTCAAAAGAACTTTGTAAAGGAATATTGGTATTGTACTGTATTTAATGGATGCATTTTCTCTATTAGCTTATGTTGGTGAAAAAGGCATCCTGAATATAAAATGGGGAAACATCGAAACATAGAAAATAGGTGCAGGAGTAGGCCATTCGGCCCTTAGAGCCTGCACCACCATTCAATAAGATCATGGCTGATCATTCCCTCAGTACCCCTTTCCTGCTTTCACTCCATACCCCTTGACCCCCTAGCCGTAAGGGCCATATCTAACAGCCTCTTGAATATATCCAATGAACTGGCATCAACAACTCTCTGCAGCAGGGAATTCCACAGGTTAACAACTCTCTGAGTGAAGAAGCTTCTCCTCATCTCAGTCCTAAATGGCCTACCCCTTATCCTAAGACTGTGTCCCCTGGTTCTGGACCTCCCCAACATCGAGAACATTCTTCCCGCATCTAACTTGTCCAGTCTCGTCAGAATCTTATGTTTCTATGAGATTCCCTCTCATCCTTCTAAACTCCAGTGAATAAAGGTCCAATCGATCCAGTCTCTCCTCATATGTCAGTCCAGCCATCCCTGGAATCAGTCTGGTGCTGCACTCCCTCATTAGCAAGAACATCCTTGAAGTTGCAGTGTATGGAAGAAATGTATCTATCATGATATCTGGCATGCTTGATCACAAGAATTGTGATTAATCAAAAGACTATTATATGTCAATAGGAAAACTATTTGTGATTAAAACATGACATTTTCAACTTTCATAATTATCTTTTGCTCAAAATCGCAGATTATCATGATTTTTACACTGATTTTTTAAGTGGTTTTGTTTTCTACATAATATATTGTGATTAAATCTTTGAAACACAGATTCATGGTAACTGTCTTGTAATATTTAAAATGTTTTATGGCAACTTGCTGTTTGTGAAAGTTTTTAAAATAAAAATTGTGAAATCAGCATTTTCTTTTTATCTTTTGTTGAATTAGAAACTACTTAAATGCAAACTATTTCAATTAATATCCTGCTTTAATTATTAGTATTCCTGTATATCAAATGTTCTATCATTTAATAATACACTGAGGTGACTACCTCTACATTGTGTGTGTGTGTCAACTTCACACTAACCATCTCCTGTGTACCAGTTAATATTTTATCAGCTGTTTGTTTGTTGATATGGGTGCAAGCTTGAGAAGATTTTGAAACAGTTGAGATTAAAGGTTATTGAAACAGGATACCAGCTACCTTAAATGTGTCTATTCTAGGCACTGATTGGACTAAGAATACCCTTTGATCTTAGATTCTACTTCTGATTAATTTTCTGATCTATAATGTAGGTAGTTGTACATATTCCTCTTGGATCTTTCAAAAATTACTATGCACAGACATATTGTCCATTGTTTTCTTCTATATTTATCTTTACTGTTTGATATATAGTGGCAGTAATACATTGAGTGGAGTGAATCACTGGTGCTCATGATGACTCACAACATAATAATGTAGAATTAAAATCAGTTCACAATGCCTGCATGTTGTTGAAGAAATCAATTTGTTTTTCTTCTCTCGTTACTTATATTTCCTTTATTAGACTGAGCTGCTACCACGTTGTCGGGAAATACAGCCTATTGGCTTAGTTGTCCATGAGAATGGGAAACTCTTGCTACAAGCAACTCTAGAAGTAAGTAGCCATGAAAAATGATCTACTCTAAAGTGATCCTATAATTACAGATGACATTGGGAGGGACCAAATGATTGACATAAAAATTAATTTGCAGTTAACCATTGGTTATTAGCGAATGAACACCGTGACAGGTGCCAGATGCAATCTAGTATGGAGAGGTGTTAGGTGATGGATTTTGTGTGGAAAAACAAGGAATGGGAGTTAAAAACTCAACAGAAAGATACTGAAGGGTGTAGAGGAAGTGGTTCACCGAGGAGTACAAATAGATAATTCCTTGAATGTGCAAGCAAAGGCCAATAGGATTTTGGCTTTTATAACTGAGCGTAGAGTACAAGAGGAAAGAGCTTATGATAAATTTGTTCAGGGCAAGGTGAGGTCATCTTTAGAGCACGGTGTTTAATTTTTGGTTCACCATTATAGAAAGGACATTAAAGCCAGAGATATTGTATAGCTTGGATTCACGGAGATGATACCAGAATGACAAACTATAGTTATTTCGAGAAATTTGTACTGGGTTTATTTCCACTGGAGCAGAGAAAGCTGCAAAGAGATTTAAGAGATTTTTACAATCATGAATAAGGAAAGATTATTTCCCCTGGTTGGAGGAGTTGGTGACAAAAGAACATTAAATTAAAATATTCCCTGAATGTGAGGAATGAGATTAGGAAAAATGTCCATATGCGAGTTGTAAGCGCTTTGCCATGGGGAGTAGTAAAAACAAAGATCACTGCATCTTTTAAGGTAAGTGTGGATAAGCATTTGATGTAGTCAAGCGGCACTTGCTCACCAATAACCTGCTCGACGATGTTCAGTTTGGGTTCTGCCAGGATGGCCGTTGTACACCAGCTACCACACAGACTTGACAGAGCAAGGTCTTGGTCCAATGGCAAGAGGATCCAAGATGATTGTAGACCAGGACACGCACACGCACACAAGCACACGCCTAAACATCCAACAATCATGTACCATGACTTCAGTGTGTACTATCTATAGGGGGTACTGCAGCAACTCACCAAGGCATCTGTCAAACCTGTGACCTCCATCCTCCCAAGGACAAAAGCAGCTGCTGCATGGGAAATACCCATCACCTCCAAGTTCTCCTGGAAGTTGCGCACCATCCTGACTTGGACGTATCGCCATTACTTCATTGCTGGGTCAAAATCATGGAATTCCCTAACTAACAGCATTGAGGGGCACCTTCACCACATGGACTGCAACGGTTCAAGGAGAAGGCCCACCACCACCTACTCAAGAGCAGCTAGGGACAGCCTTGCTAACGATGCCCACATCTCAAGAATGAATATTTTAAGAAGATATGGGGCTGTGAGCAAACAGCAGGGCAGAGGGATTAGTAATCGATTGCTCTGGAAAAGACCCAGCACTTTCAGAATGCACCAACCGGCCTCCTTCTGTGCTGTAGACCTCCATGATTCATTAGTTCAATGACAAGCAGCTTGGAAATTTAATCCATACTTCAAGGCATCGAAAAACAACAAAGAAGAAAAGTACAATCTTCCTTTGTTGTTCATTTGGTAACAAGCTCCCCATCGTGACCAGTAGAGAGATACCCAGCACTGAGATCAGGTAAACTAACATTTGTGAATATGTATTTGCTGGAAGGAGTGGAAGGAACACTTACCACCATTGCCATAGCAATTGACACCCGATCACATCACAGGAACTTGTCCATCTAATTATTTGTTGGTAAAGTGTAATACTGCATACTGTGTTGTAATAATCAGTTATAAATTAAACGTGAGCTCTAAACTTAATGAAAGTTCTGATTCTTTATTTCACTGATAAAATTAACTTAATTGCTTATGTTTTCTAGGCTATTGGTGGACAAGCCCCAAGAAGTCTAATGGATCATTTTGCAGAGATACTGTTTGCCTTAAACAAGCATTGTGTTACCTACTTGAGCATTTGGTTAAAGGAAGTGATGCAGCAACAGAATTTCCCATCAAGCCGCCTTACCCAAGTACAAAAAGACACATTTAGCCAACAGATTTTAAGGTATATATGTTCAGAATGCATGTGCCAAAGCTAACTCTTACTTTAAAAAAAAAAGTGTGGTACCATACACTAAATATTTGGGAAACGGTTTCCCAATATTTTTAGTTTTCCACATGCCATTTAAGTTATTTCTTTTTATTTATTAGTTTTCATTAGAATTAGTGGAGATAAAATTGCTTATATATTTCCCATGGATTTTTACCAAAAGCAGATATAACACAATTATGCAACTTCAGAGAATTTATTTCATTAGATGTAACAGCAATTTCCTTCAGTGAGATCTGACGAGACTATATTACAAAGTTGGAAAAATGTACCACTAACTTTGTTTTAAACTGCCCAATGTATTTATAACAGCAATTCACTTTGTAAATGGTTATAGAAAATCCAACATTTTTACTCTTATGTTGGTAACTGTCAATCCATTCACCTTATGTATGGATGTTTGCCACCATAGCTGTCTCTTTAATTTGAGGAATGTCGTTGTTGTCCTGGATTGGCTTTGCCAGTACCACTGTGTAAATCACCTGTGTGCAGTAGATAAACAATGCTAGGAAAGATATTCCTGTTCCCATTGTCATTACTCTGCCTGCCATTTTGATAAAGTTCCTTGCAAGCAAATTTATGAGGTATGAATGTCAGTTTGGGGTAGAGCTTAAATCTATGGCCTTTACCATCCTTGTTTTCAAATCCCTCCATGGCCTCACCCATCCTATCTCTGTAACCTCCTTCAGCCCTACAATCCTCTTGAGATATCTGTGCTCCTCCGGTTCTGGCCTCTTGGTATCTTTGATTTTAATCACTCCACCATTGGCGGCCATGCCTTTAGCTGCCGAGGCCCCAAGCTCTGGAATTCCCTCCCTAAACCTCTTCACCTCTCTACCTCTCTTTCCTCCTTTAACACGCTCCTTAAAACCGACCTCTTTGACCAAGCTTTTGGTCACCTGCCCTAATATCTTATGTGGCTCGGTATCAGATTTTGTTATAACGCCTTGGGATGTTGAACTATGTTATAGCTACTACATGTATGTAAGTTGTTGTAGTAGTAGTAGAATCAGAAATGTACGGCACAGAAGGAGTCCATTCGGCCCATCGTGTCTGCCGGATGAAAAAAGAGCTATCCAGCCTATCCCACTTTCCAGCTCTTGGCTCGTAGCCCTCTGCCCACAGCACTTCAGGTGCACATGCAAGTACTTTTTAAATGTGGTGAGGTTTTCTGCCTCTACCAACATTTCAGGCAGTGAGTTCCAGACCCCCACCACCCTCTGGGTGAAAAAAGGTTCTCCTCAACTCCCCTCTAAACCTCCTACTAATTACTTTAAATCTATGCCTTCTGGTTATTGACCTCTCTGTTAAGGAAAATAGGTCATAAGAACATAAGAAATAGGAGCAGGAGTAGACCTTTTGGCCCCTCGAGCCTGCTCCGCCATTTAATAAGATCATGGTTGATCCGATCTCAGGCTCAGCTCCACTTTCCTGCCTGCTCCCCATAACCCTTCACTCCCTTATCGTTCAAAAATCTGTCTGCCTACACCTTAAATATATTCAATGACCCATCCTCCACAGCTCCTCGGGGCAGAAAATTCCACAGATTTACGACCCTCAGAAGAAATTCCTCCTCATCTCAGTTCTAAATGGCCGACATCTTATTCTTAAACTATGCCCCCTAGTTCTAGATTCCCCCAAGAGTGGAAACATCCTCTCTGCATCTACCTTGTCGAGCCCTCTCAGTATCTTTTATGTTTCAATAAGATCACCTCTATTCTTCTGAACTCCAATGAGTATAGGCCCAACCTGCTCAACCTTTCTTCATAAGTCAACCCCCTCATCTCAGGTCCTTCCTATCCACTCTGTCTAGGTTCCTCATAATTTTATACACCTCAATTAACTCTCCCCTCAGCCTCCTCTATTCGAAAACAACCCCAGACTATCCAATCTTTCCTCCATAGCTAAAATTTTCCAGTCCTGGCAACATCCTTGTAAATCTTCTCTGTACCCTCTCTAGTGCAATCACATCTTTCCTGCAATGTGGTGACCAGAATTGTATACAGCACTCCAGCTGTGGCCTAACTTGTGTTTTATACAGTTCAAGCATAACCTCCCTGCTCTTATATTCTATGCCTCAACTAATAAAGGAAGGCATCCCGTATACCATCTTAAACACCTTGGGGGAGAAATTCTCATTATTTGCGCCTCCTGTTGCCGCCCCCGGGGACGCTAACGGGGCGCAAACGACTTCTCGCCCGGGGTGCGCGATGCTACCGCCTCCCGGGAAATTCTGCGGGAGTTAGCAAAGGCGGAAACCGGCAGTGCCCCCACTGACCCATTTTCACCCCAGAGCAGTACTTCAGTAGCACCCCATGAAACCGCCGTGGGTCACGAACCGGGCTGCCCTCCACTCACGGGACGAAAATTGCGCCATTTTTTCTCCATGGTCGACTTATCGGTCGTGGCCTTGCCCTTGCGGTGTCTGTGCTGCCATGTTGCAGCCCGGCACTCCGCTTCTGTGCCAGGCTGCTGCCACAGTACCCCGCTCCCTGATGGAGAAGTGGTGGCTCCTCGCCCCATTGCAGAGTTCACAGCATGCCCTCCTCTTTAATGGAAGGGGAGGATCCTGTGCTCCCGCCAGCCTTACACGGGGCTGGTAAATTTCCACATTTAGCGCCCCAGTCCCGCCTCCGAGAGGAAGTGGAGCGCGCGACATTGTGCTCCACTTCCTCTCGGGGGCGGTATCCCCAATTTTACTGCGGGGCGGGACTTCCGCACCTAGTGGCGCTATGGGGTGCTACCGAATTTGGCCCCCTTATCTACCTGGCCTACCTTCAGGGATCTGTGGACATGCACTCCCAAAGTCCCTCTGTTCCTTCCCTCTACACTTCAGTGTCCTACCATTTAATGTGTATTCTCTTGCCTTGTTAGCCCTCCCCAAATGCATTACCTCACACTTCTCCAGATTGAATTCCATTTGCCACTGTTCTGCCCAACTAACCAGTCCATTGATATCTTCCTGCAGTTTACAGCTTACTTCCTCAGTATCAACCACATGGCCAATTTTTGTATCATTTGTGAACTTCTTAATCACGCCCCCTACATTGAAGTCTCATCATCATAGGCAGTCCCTCGAAGCGAGGATGACTTGCTTCCACGCCAAAAATGGATGAGTTCACAGGTGTTTCAATGAGGGACCTAATATTCCAGGTCCAGAATTACATGTTGAAGGGTGGAAGATGCCTGTGCGTGGATTTTTTTTAACGTGTGGTGGCCGTTGCACACGGGCTTGACAGAGCTAGGTCTTGGTCCAGTAGCAAGGATTAACCAAGACGACTGGAGACCAGCTCTGATGCATGGACCTAGTGCGGGCACATGTCGCAGTGTGGGCTGGCTCGTGCTGCCCCTGAGCCCTCACCTCTTCTGGGTTCCAAACTCGCGCCTCTCCTGGGCCCCGGTCACTTCCCTCTACAAACTCTTGCCGCTCCTTTGCCCCTCCTGCTGTGCCTGCCGCACTGCAATCAGTGACCTGGCTTCGCAGCCATCGCCCTCCTGCAGCAGCACACGCTACTCACTGAAGTGGCATGCTGCCGCATGCTGCTTCCTCTAATGGCCCCGGCCTGCTCATGGTCTTGCAGGCCAGGACCGCGCCGATTTCCAGGCTGGGCCACCGCACGCTGCTCCCTGCAGTGGCCCCAGCCTGACGTAGGGCCATCGCGGCCCACAGCTTCTCGAGGGCGTCCCAGGGGAACATCTGATCTGCCCTCTTCAGATTCTCAGCAGCCATCCACCTCGTGCTGCTGCCACTCGAGATGCACCGTAGAAGCACCAGAGTAGGCAAAGGCACATATAGAATAACCACGAAGGGGTAAGCACCAGGGTGAATAGTTTCACGCTTGTAAGTGTTGTTGGTTGTCTCATGTTTTCAATGTTTGGCGTAAAAGATCTCATTTGAAGAGCAGGGTAGTTCTCCCCAGTGTCCCGGCCAATATTTGAGGGGCCAAGAAATTGTCCTTTTGTAAAGCCTCGGGAGGGGGAGGGCACTAACAGGGTGGCGAAGACTTTTCACCTGAGGAGGGGGGTGCTACCGCCTCCCGGGAAATTGCCTAGATGTTTGCAGAGGTGCTGTCATGTTGTTAGTGCTCCAGGCCGCCACGCAACTGGCAATTACATAATTGCTGGCGGCTCCATAATGGCCCACAGGGTGCAAGCGGATGTCATCGCCAGCTTCGTGGGTTGCGAAGCTGTCCAATATCTGCTCTCGGGGTGCGAGCTAAAGGGGTGGGGTTCGGGGGGGCGCCAGTGCTCCGGGCTGCCATCGGTTTTTGATTGCCGACTCTTGGGTCAGCTCTACGATGGTGGCCCTAGCGTGGTCTGGGCTGCCGTCGTGCAGTCTAGTACTCTGTTTTGGGTGGCGGGCTGCAGGTCCGGTCCCACGCTGCCTTGGTGCCCTCGGGGAGGCCATCAGAGGCCTTGCATACTGCGCAGCGGCCCTCCCCTTTAAGCGAAGGGGTGGGGTGTTGAAGCTGTTTCCCTCACCGCCCCAAAGGAAGTGGAGCGTGCAAAAAGTCCCGGCCCCAGATGGTGACCGCCCACAATCGGGGCATGGGGCAATTTCACCCTCTTTATCCCTCAACCAACATCACTGAAACAGATTACCTGGTCATTATCACATTGCTGTGTGTGGGAGCTTGCTGTGTGGAAATTGGCGGCTGCCTTTCCCACATTACAACAGTGACGACACTCCAAAAGCTGTTAATCGGCTGAAAAGCGCCTTGGGTGGTGAAAATCTTTCTTTCTAATGTCACACGTCCCAGCAACATGCTTGGTCAGTCCCTGCTCGGCGCCGTGGCGAACCACCTACCTGTTCAGTGGAGGAGTTTGTGGTTTGTTCCGAGGTGCCCTTTCACAGAGAAGCGTAAGTGAGAAAGTGGGAGAGCAAAGTCTAAATCATTGATATATACCTCAAAAAGCAAAGGACCTAAAACTGAGCTCTGTGGAACCCCACTGGAAACAGCCTTCCAGTCACAAAAACACCCGTCGGCCATTACCCTTTGCTTCCTGCCACTGCGTCAATTTTGGATCCATCTTGACACTTTCCTTGGATCCCATGGGCTTCTACTTTTCTAGCCAGTCTACCTTGTCAAAAACCTTGCTAAAATCCATGTAAGCTACATCAAAAGCGACCCTCTTTGTTACCTCCTCAAAATAATTCAATCAAGTTCAGATACGACCTTCACTTAACAAATCCATGCCCTTGATTAATCCATGCCTTTCTAAATGACAATCAATTCTGTCCCTCAGAATTTTTTCCAGTAATTTGCCCACCACCATAGTTAGGCTGTTTGGCCTGTAATTACTTGGTCTATCCCTTTCTCCCTTTTTAAACAATGGTACAACGTTAGCAGTTCTTCAGTCATCCGGCACCACACCTGTAGCCAGAGAGGATTGGAAAATGAGGGTAAGCGCCTCCGCTACTTCCTCCCTTGCTTCTCTTAACAGCCTGGAATACATTTCACCTGGGCCTGACGACTTTCAAAGATGCTAAAGCCCTTTGCTTTCCTGATTTCACTTTTAATTTCACCGCTGCACTTTCTATACTCCTAGACTTTCTGCAGTATTTAGCTCTTGGTATCTGACATAAGCTTCCCTTTTTTGCCTTATCTCACCTTGTATGCCCCTTGACATCCAGCAGTCTCTAGATTTACAGAGTCCCATCCTTTTTCTTTGTGGGAACATATTTGCTCTGAACCCTCCTCCATGAATGCCTCCCACTGCTCTGATACTGATTTACCTTCAAGTAGCTGTTTCCTGTCCACTTTTGCTAAATCACATCTCAGCTTAGTAAAATTGGCCTTTCGCCAATTGAGAACTTTTACTCGTCTGTTTTTGTCTTTTTCCATAATTATGCTAAATCTAACTGAATTATGATCATTACCATCAAAATGCTCTCCCACTGATGCCCCTTCCACCTGCCCAGCTTGATTCCCTAAAACTAAGTCCAGAACCGCCCCCTCTCTTGTTGGACTTGCTACGTACTGGCTAAAAAGGTTCTCCTGAATGCATTTTAAGAATTCTGCGCCCTCTATACATTTTACACTCATCTATCCCAGATAATATTAGGGTAGTTGAAATCCCCTACTATTACTGCCCTATTGTTTTTATACTTCTCAGAAATTTGCCGACATATTTGCTCTTCTATCTCCCTCTGACTATTTAGTAGGACAGGTACAACATCCGAAATCCAGAAACCTCAGGACCAAGATTGCGCTGGATTTAGGATTTTTCCAGATTTCGGCGCTCACTGTTGGCGCTCCTTGCCGATCCTCGCCGCCCGCGGCCCCCCATGCGTTGCAGTTTTTACCGGTTTCCTTGTCCCTCGCCGCCCAATGTCGCCATCTTGGCCGCCCTAAAAATGTCCTGTTTTCAGACAATTCCAGTTTTTGGCCAGCCGGATTCTGGACATTGTACCTGTAGTAGTGGTAGTGGTGGTAAGTGACAACAATAAATGCTCCTAGGTCAGCTCCTAGGTTAGAAGGTTTTTTTAAAATCCTATATTCTACCTCCGCTTCTGTCTCCAATCAAATTGTCACATTATTGCCAATTGGTGCCATGTTGAAGGGCAATGCGGTAGTGAACTTGTGCTTCAAGAAGTGGATTCAGACTACTAAAATCCTTCTCATACATCAGAAATGAGACCTGCTCTATTTTCTGAGCAGCATTAACACCCACATAAACAGTCCTCGCAAAGAGCATCAGCAGAAAAGCACTAATAATTTTTGGGCTTTGTGCTGAGAAATCATCTTTTCCACAGAAATGCTTCTTTGGTTACCCCTCCCCAAAGCATACTGCACAAAATGAAAGATGATTTGCTTTTAAATGGTGTATATGGAGTATATGCTCTTGTGAAAATAATAGCTACTAACACATGTCCTGTACCATTGCTTGTGGTGAAGAGAAGATTTCTGGCAGCATAGAAAACCAGGAATCCCTGTGTACACTGAAGGTGCAAACCTGTACAATAAGAGCAAATCAACTAAATTGAAAGGTTTGAAACAATCTAAGATTCCAGATGGTTTCCTGACATTTTCATTCACTACGTAATCACATTGGTGTTGAGCCAATAATTATTTATATATTACCGTATATACTCGCGTATCCTACGATCTCGCGTATCATTTTCGTCCCCAAAACATGATTTTATCATATATCTCATGTATCATGGGAGTCACTTTTTTGAGATACCAGATGCCACTAGGCTAGGCTTTCAAACAAGTTTAACAAGTACCCAACACGTAACAAGTACCCTAACACATAACAACGATCGAATACAGACCTTAACAACCGAATCATGAAACATCGAGTGGATTCTGTTGTGAAAGCTGTTCACGAATCGAACACCGATATAGCAATCATTCCAGCTGGCTTGACTAGCGTCGTTCAGCCACTTGACGTATCCATTAATAAGCCATTTAAAGACAATATAAGAAAGAAATGGAATGACTGGATGATGGAAGGAGAGAAATCATTTACGAAGGGAGGGAATATGAAGGCTCCGGATTTGCCTCTACTGTGTTTGCGGGTAAAAGAAGCATGGGCTGAGATAGATGGAGATTTGATTGTTAAAGCCTCTAATAATGCAGCAAACTTCAGAGGGAGTTGTGGGTGGCGATCTCTAGACCACAGCAAAGATACAGTACAAGTGACAATAGAGGCTGCAATCCAGCCCAGGAGATACCTGCCGAGATTCAGCGTGGATACGGTCTGCTTAACAGCCTAACAGCCTAATCTTGGCCAGCACTTCACACCCGCAAATTTTGTATCTCGCGTATCATGCTACCCCCCAAATTTGGGTTACAATTTAGGTCTTCAAAAGTCACATGATACGCGAGTATATATATGTGGAGAACAAAATGTGTATACCTAAGCATAAAATCTAACATCTGAGCAAGAGAAACAATTAAAAGGCTCCTATTCGACTCAAACTGCAAGCAGCATGAGGCTAAAGGGTATCCTGCCATTTTTTTTGTTTAATTTCTTGAGAGCATGGAAAAAAGAACTCAAACACATTTAAAGCACCAAACTGTAAAATTTGAGCATAAAAAGGATTTATAAGCTCCAAATGCTTTCCTTCATTTTTTAAGCACTGCAAGTGGGCACTATGCAAAATGTCTGTGGGCTAAACTCAAGCAAGCTGAAGAGGTAGCAACACCACCTGGTGTAGTTGGACAGAATGTCAGTATATACAGTAAGGAGGTGTAAAGGTATGCCCCTTTATATGTAATGTAAATAGGCTTTAATTTTAAGCATGACTTCAGGCATTGCCAATATTCAGTGTCACAATGTGTGCCAAAATTCGTGACACGATAAGTAAAATTGTGACAGCAAATTTGTGTAGTCATGAGGAATTTAATATATTATAGATTGATGGGCCTATGTTTTTAGTATAATGCTGTAAAATGAAAAATGTAAGTTTAACTCTTACTGTTTTACAGAGACCGGGTGAATAAGAGACGAGTAAAGGACATTGTTAAGGAGTTCACATTACTGTGCAGGGGTCTTCATGGCACAGAATATGCAGCCGAGTACTGAAGCTGAATAATTACATTGAAGTGTCACTCCTTAATAGCATGCTTCCTGCATCCTCAACACGTTTGCACCGTTTTCTTCTGTAAAAATGCATTCTAGCGTGAAGGACTTTTTTTTAAAGCAGCAAATGGGCTTCTGTCGCACTGCAGGATTTGAGAGGAGAAAAGAATACATGCGCTCGTGTGTAGCCATATTATGAGGCTTTTTTTTTAAACAAGGACTTCCTGCCATAGGATTGGGTCATTTAATAGGGAAATATGCCAGGGATGTTCTGGCATCAGTTGTCCCGGACTTGCAAGTAATTTGTGTACATGTTTTGTGTCGTAATTAAAGCTTTATGGAAGCAATATAACTTGCTGCTGGAGTCCTGTGATTTTGGCACTTTGTAAACACAACAATATCTTGTGGAGGGAGTAAATCCCAGATGATTCAACTGTGGAATATTACTGGTGATGCTGCTACAATGTCTGAAACCATTTTAAACAAATCTAGTATTTTAGTTTATTTTTTTGTTTTTAATTTAATGACAAATGTGGTAATGTGGGCTCCTGTTACAATGTAAAAAGTGAAGGATGTTGCAACAGTCTGGGAATAAAATAAAATCTTTGGACTGTAACAATTGCTATTTGAGTTTCAAAACTTTGCACACTTATTTAAAATAAACTGAACATTTACCAGAGCTTTGAGTCATCCATTCTGACCAGAGACAGGAAGACTCAGCCCAAGAAAAGGGCCTCACTAATCATACTTTAGGCATAATTAAATCAATGAATGATGAAAAGCAGCCAGAACTTTACCAAAGTTTTGAGGCTCTGAAAGCTTTGTTACAGCCCTATTTCATTTCACATCTTTTAAACTTTTTGTAATATATATGCTGTGTGCTACTTTCTGTACAAAAAACAGTACCACCTTAATGTACCTCCAAGCTGTCCTTGTGTTCTTGTAACATGTTTACTTGTGCTTCTAGAACTTTCTGGAAGTTCTACAAATATGGCATATATTCTGGTCTCAAAAGTAATATGGAAAGCTTAACAAGAAATGACACTGTAGCCTATTGGTTTTCTATTGTGAAATAAAGCTTCACTTATAAATGTGTGATTTTTTTTTTTTCCGCCACCCCCAAATTTTTTTTTACCCAAATTATTACTGCAGAACAGACTGAGAAATATACATCTGACCCACAACATTCAATTGTATAGAGAAATCTGTGTCAGAGAAGCTACATTCAGATACCACTGTCTGTAATAATAATCAACTCCAAGACTACGTGCTCTGACTTAAAGCTGCATTGGGATAACATCAATCTTCAAGGACCATTAAGAAAGAAAGAACTTGCATTTATATTTCATGACCTCAGGGTGTCCCAAAGCATTTAACAATGAAGTACTTTTCGTTATGTAGTCACTGCTGTAATATCGAAAAATGTGGCACCTGCTTTGCACACTGCAAGGTCCCACAACCAGAAATGAGAAATGACCAGTTAATCTATTTTTAGTTGTGTTGGTTGAGGGATAAATGTTGGCCAGAACATTAGGAGAAATCCCCTGTTCTTTTTTGAGCAGCTCCATGGGATCTCTTGCATTCGCCTGAAAAGGGAGGCAGGACTTGGTTTGACATCTCATCTAAATACGAACGGTGCATTAATCCGACTGGTTATAGATGTGTTTTACAATACATTGAGGGTCAGATAACAAAGTGTATCTCTTAGAATTATATAAGTATGTTAGAATACTTGTTCCTTTTATCCAGACCCGTTCGGTTTCAGTCCAGAAACCAGCGATAAAGATCTTCTCTGATGGTGGACTGAGTGTCATTGTAGATTGGAACAGTCCTTTCACCATTACTACATGGTTTCAAATTCAGTCCAGAGAATATAGACTAAAACATCTTTCTATTGGCTGCTAAGAGCTCCAAATAATATTAGTTGAGAAAATCTGAACATAGTTGCCAGTGAACAAGAACTTGTAGCATAAGTGGGCAGAAATAAGTTCTCTTCAGTGGACGGAAAGTGGGGAAAGTATCACACCGCTGTGCTATACATTTTAATGAAACGTATAGCACAGAAATCCTTTTTAAATGTGATGAGGGTTTCTGCCTCTTCCGCCCTTTCAGACAGTGAGTACCAGACCCCCACCATCCTCTGGTGAAAAAAGTTCTTCTCAACCCCTACAAAATACTTTAAATCTATGCCCCCCGGTTATTGATCTCTCTGCCAGTGAAAATAGGTACTTCCTATTCACTCTATCTAGGCCCTTCATAATGCTATACACCTCAATCAAGTCTCCCCTCAGCCTCCTATATTCCAAACAAAACGACCCCAGCCTATCCAATCTTTCCTCATAGCTAAATTTCCCAGTCCAGGCAACATCCTCGTAAATCTTCTCTGTAAGCCTCTCTAGTGCATTCACATTTTTCCTGTAATGTGATGACTAATAACACAGTACTCTAGCTGTGGCCTAACTAGTGTTTCATACAGTTCATGCATACTCTCCCTGCTGTTATATTCTATGCCTTGACTAATAAAGGAAATTATCCTGTATCCCTTCATAACCACCTTATCTACTTGTCCTGCTACCTTCAGGGATCTATGGACACAAAACTTGGAAGCATAGCGACAGACTTCAGGAAGACCTAGACAGGTTGGTGAAATGGGCAGACGCGTGGAAGATGAAATTTAACGCAGAAAAGTGCGAAGTGATACATTTTGGTAGGAAGAATGAGGAGAGGCAATATCAACTCAAAGGGTACAATTCTAAAGGGGGTGCATGAATGGAAAGACCTATGGATATGTGTACATAAATCGTTGAAGGTGGCAGGGCAGGTTGAGAAAGTGATTAAAAAAACATATGGGATCCTGGGTTTCATAAATAGAGGCATAGAGTACAAAAGCAAGGAAATTATGATGAATCTTTATAAAACACTGGTTCGGCCTCAACTGGAGTATTGTGTCCATTCCTGGACACCGCAGGAACATTGTGAAGGCCATAGGGTGCAGAAAAGATTTGCAAGGATGGTTCCAGGGATGAGGGACTTCACTTATGTGGATAGACTAGAGAAGCTGGGGTTGTTCTCCTTCAAGCAGAGAAGGTTGAGAGGAGATTTGATACCGGTGTTCAAAATCATGAGTGGTCTAGACAGAGTAGAGAGAGAGACTTCCCATTGGTGGAAGGATCGAGAACCAGAGGACACAGATTTAAGGTGATTGGCAGATGAACTGAAGGTTACATGAGGGGAAACTTTTTTATGCAGCAAGTGGTTAGGATCTGGAATGCACTGCCTGAAAGGATGGTGGAGACAGATTTAATCGTGGCTTTCAAAAGGGAATTGGATAAGTACCTGAAGAAAAAAAATTGCAGGGCTATGGGGAAAGGGCGGGGGAGCGGAACTAGCTGAAGTGCTCTTGCAGGGAGCTGGCTTAGGTTCGATGGGCTGAATGGCCTCCTGTGCTGTAACCATTCTATGATTCCTAGAAGATTCTCTCTTGTATTCACAACATTTTTGCTAAAATTAATGCAAGGATTGTTCCTTTATATTTAGGGTACAAATGAGTTTAAAACTATGCCTAAAGCATCCCATTTCCATTTTTTGGAGGAGGGGGTTTGATGCAAGAAAAATCCTCTGAAATTCATGTGAGGAGCTAATGGAGTATTGTCGAAATAAAATGATTAGCAAACATTTTCCCTTTCATATAATGCACAATGTCATTGTAATGAAAATGGTGATTGACTCTTAATGGTTTCCGTTCCTAATTATACTGGTCTCCCTTTAAGTTCATAAATAATGGTGTTTGGACTGAGTGCTTAGTTTCCCAATTTTCCACAATCATGTAAGTACTTAATGTAGGACAATGAACTCTTGATATTTCTGTGTAACATCAGATTGGACACTGTTCATTTTAAACTAATTTACTCGTTTGATCAAACTGGGAAATTGTGATGATTCCTTAATTATTAAGCAATTAATTATGTCTGCTATTAAATTGTGATGTGTTATATTATCAGACATCACTAAAGTTTTATTTCAAAGCCTTGTGCAATCTGACTGATCAATAGGCCAAAGTAACAACCTGCTTGTTTCTATCTGTGTTTGCTTTTTATTTTTGCCCTATCCCACTTCAGTCAGAGTCCTATTGATTTTGAAGCTTAAAAGTTAGTGTTTCTTTCCTGACTTGTGTCAATTTGGAACATATATATGCACTACGTGACAAAAAGCCCCGACGCTTTTTAAATATTATTTACCTGGAAACTTTGCAGACATGGCATTTTCTGCCATTTACTTTTTGGATAACAAAGGACAGGTAGGTTTTTGCCATGCTTACATTGCTAAATAGTAACAAGTACTTTTAACCTTCAGTATATTTTATTATTCTTTCACACTACTGGATAAGCTATCTCAGCCTGTATCATACAGTAATGCAATAAATTAGAAATTTACAAAGTATTGTCAAATATTTTGCTTTTTTAGTGTGCAGTTCTTGTGCAGTAGTGGACTTTAGCTCTGTAGGTTTGGTTTGTGTAAGGCAGGTTTCTAAGATTATTAAGTTTTAACTCCTGATTGCATCACTAATTAAATATGAAAAGCTGTAAAGTGTTTTCTGAAGTGTGCAGCTAGACCATTGTGGCTTTGTTTCTCTGTGGAATATTTATTTCTTTTAATAAGAGTTTTTACTGTATAAAGCAAATGGTTTAAGAGGGAGACCAGACAGGCAACTTGCTCCCAGTTCTATTCTTGAAGGCTAGCAAGCAGCCTGAAGTAACTGGTCCTATTTTGCCTCCTTCCCTGTCTGGAAGTGTCTGACCCTTCCTTGGTATGTTCTCATTGAAGCACAGCTAAAATCTGAAATTTTCTGGATGGAGAATTGCAGCCACAAGCCTGATCCTAAGGTGTAGCACAGACATACGGCGCCATTAGGGCCAGTTTTACATTGTTGTTTGTCTACAAAAGTCATTGCACTTTAATTATTGTGAAAATGCTTTGAGATACTTCAACATAAGGTGCCATATAAATGCAAGCAATCTTATGTCATTCATTTAACTTTTAACATTTGACTTGTTAAATCATCAACAGGAATACTAAGATTTTCAACAAAATGATACAAAACATTGCACGTGGTAAATTATGCTAGCTTCTGAATACATGTGCAGAGGACTTCCTTTCATCAAGTTTAGAATTATGTGACTATCGGTAGAATATATTTAATAAGTATTCCACATTTTTATGAAGTGACATAGCTTATTGTCAATTGTAAATTTTGTAATAATATGTAGGTTCTCATCTCGCGTAATTACCGAGGGGATGTTGAAATGTCGATGATCGAGAATTTCATGCCTTTACTTCTAAGCAAAGAGGAGGATGGATCCTTAAATCCAATTTTAAAACAAGGCAAAGTCTATTTTTTGTGGATTAAATACAAAAATGTCTACAGTATCCTTGAATAAACTTCAATTTTTAAGCTGTTTCACATGTTTCCATAATTTTGTACTCTATGGAAGCCATACAACCTTAACACAAAATCCAGTGGTGTGTACAATGAAGAGAAATACCAACATTTCATTGTCTTTTTCATTCCTTTTCAAAGTAAAACAGGTAGGCAAAAGATACCGTAATCTGTTTTAAGTACTTAAGATGTGTATTTCAAGTTTTGCAACTAATATAGTCCTGTCGCTGGTACCTTTTAATAATGAACTGTATTTATTGTGAAAATGGCAGGAGTTTCATTGTTTTTAGCAACACTGTCAGTTTGATAAAAAATGAAAAAGACAGGAAGTTCAACATCAGTTGTAATAAATTAGCCATTTTGAGATCTCAGTATTTTGTTGAATCACTAACCAGTTTCACATCAGGAGCTTGTCATATTTCTTGTAGCTGCATTGGAATAAATACTTTTAAATATTATGAACTAGTGACTGACTTCAACTTCTATTCGGAAGTCATTTTTCTAGCTATCAATTTAACAAGAAAAGTGTAAATGAATCCATTATTAAAGAAGTGGTAACAGAGCATTTCGAAAATCATAATAGGATTAGGCAGAGTCAACATGGTTTTATGAAAGGGAAATCGTGTGTAACAAATTTATTAGAGTTTTTTGAGGCTGTAACTAGCAAGGTAGATAAAGGGGAATCAGTGGATGTAGTATAATAGTAAAGAAGTCTTGCTGCAATACTCTGCACAGTTTTGGTATCCTTATCTGAGGAAGAATATACTTGCCTTAGAGGCGTGCAGCAAAGGTTCACTAGATTGATTCTTGGGATGAGAGAGTTGTCCTATGAGGAGAGATTGAGTAGTGTAGGCCTATACTCTCGAGTTTAGAAGAATGAGAGGTGATCTCATTAAAACATATAAGATTCTGAGGGTAGATGCTGAGAGGTTGTTTGCCCTGGCTGCACAGTCTAGAACTAGGGGGCATAATCTAAGGATAAAGGGTCAGCCATTTAAGACTGGCGAAGAGGAATTTCTTCACTCAAAGTTGTAAATCTTTGGAATTCTCTATCCCAAAGGGCTGTGGATACTGAATCAATGAGTATATTCAAGGCAGAGAGAAATAGATTTTTGGACTCTAGGGGAATCGAGGGATATGGTGATCGGGCAGGATAGTGGAATTAAGGTTGAAGTTCAGCCGTGATGTTATTGAATGGTGGTTGAGCAGGCTTGAGAGGCCGTATGGCCTACTCCTGCTCCTAATTCTTATGTTATGTAGATCAAAATGTTTCCAATTAAAGTAACACAACATTGACATAGAAGGAGTAGCCTTTTGCTCTTGGATTACCTAAACAATTTACAAGTATCATCCCTGCCTCTTGAACAAATCCCCAGCAACACTGTTTCCAGATATACTGTAATAAGGAAGTTAGGTATGTTATGGCAACAAATTTCAAACCTTTTCTGTGCGATGCAAATAATGACACACCTCTGGAAACCATCTGACCTAATTTTTGAAAGACAATGTCAGCTATCCAAAAGAAAACCGCAATCATTATCACCGGGTCCAGATAAGATGCATCCTATATTGCTGAAAGAAGCAAAGATAGAAATAGCAGAAGCATTGGTCATAATCTTTCAATCCTCACTGGATACCGGAGTAGTGTCGGAGGACTGGATGGTTGCTAATGTTATACCACTATTCAAGAAAGGGGAGAGGGATAAACCAGGAAATTACAGGCCAGTTAGTCTAATATCGGTGGTGGTAAAGTTATTGGAAACCATTATCAGGGACAAAATAAACATTCATTTGGAAAGGCATGGGTTAATCAAGGAGAGCCAGCATGGACTTGATAAAGGTAAATCGTGTCTGACTAACTTGATTGAATTCTTTGACGAGATAACAGAGAAGGTTGATCAGGGTAGTGTAGTAGATGAATATATGGACTTTCGGAAGGTCTTCGACAAAGTGCCACCTAAAAGGCTTGTTAAGAAGGTGGAAGCTCGTGGAATTAAGAGGAAAGTGGTGGTATGGATACAAAATTGGCTCAGTGACCGAAAGCAAAGGGTGGTGGTGGTGGTGGATGGATGTTTTTCAGACTGGGATGTGGTTTGCAGTGGTCTTCCCCAAGGGCCAATTTTGGGTCCATTACTCTGCAATTTTTATAAACAACCTAGACTGGAATGCAGGGAACAGCATTATGAAGTTTGCAGATGATACGAAACTTGGCATAGCAGTAGATCATGATGAGGATTGTAATAGGCTTCATGCTGACATTGACACGATGGTGAAATGGGCAGAAGAATGGCAAATGGAGTTTAATGCGGAGAAGTGTGAAGTGATGCACTTTTGGAGGACTAATATGGAAAGACAGTATACTATAAATGGCACATTTTTGAAAATTGTAGATAAGCAGAGACCTTGGTGTCTATATACATAAATCCTTAAAGGGGGCAGGGCAAGGTGGTCAAAAAAGCATTGGTTACTTGGTTTTCTAAATAGAGGAATAGAATTTAAAAGAAAAGAGATCATGCTAGAACTTTATAAATCACTGGGTAGACCTCAGCTGGAGTATTGTGGACAATTCTGGGCACCACATTTCAGGAAAGATGTAAAGGCATTAGAAAGGGTACAGAGTTTACCAGGGATGAGGTACTTCAGTTATGAGGAGAGGTTGGAAAAGTTAGGACTGTTCTCCTTGGAAGAGAGATGGTTCAGAGGTTTTCAAGAAGGACTTGCATTTATATAGCACCTCTCACGATCACCAGACATCCCAAAGTGCTTTACAGCCAATGAGGTACTTTTTGAAGTGTAGTCACTGTTGTAATGTAGGAAACACGGCAACCAGTTTGTACACAGCAAGCTCTCTCAAACAGCAATATGATAATGACCAGATAATCTGTTTTAGTGATGTTGATTGAGGGATAAACATTGGTAGGACACGGGGGATAACTCCCCTGCTCTTCTTCAAAATAGTGCCCTAATGTCTCATCCAAAAGACGACACCTCTGACAGTGCAGCACTACCTCAGTACTGCACTGGAGTGTCAGCCTAGAATTTTGTACTCAAGTTCCCAGAGTGGGACTTGAACCCACAACCTTCTGACTCAGATTCAGAGAGGAGATGAGGAGAAACTTTTCACTGAGAGTTGTCAGGATCTGGAATGTTCTACCTGAAAAGGTGAAGGAAGCCGATTCTATAAATTTTAAAACTGAATTGGATAGGTACTTGAGCAACTTAGAGTTACAGACAAAAACCGGGGACGTGGGACTCAGCACAACTGCTCTTTCAAGGAGCCAGCAGAGGCACAGCGGGCCTATTGGCCTCCTTATGTGCTGTAAGTTTCTATGAATCTATTCTATGTATTGCAGGATTTATAAAAGTTATTATGATACAGCAACAAAAATAATATATTAAGTAAACAAACACACAAATTTAATACAGAAATCTGGGCTCCACGTGGGATCTCCATGCAGACCCCCTCCAGGATCCAAGGACTGTAGTTTGAAAACCTATGCTTGATGGAAGCCTGTTAATAGGCTGTAAAGGAATAATTTTTAAACAAAGGAGTGGAGATGGGTAAACCAAATCAAAGTCATGTATCCTGAAGATATTTTTTAATCTTTTAATTAATTAGAGCAAATTCATTGTACTTCATTGGCTGTAAAGCGCTTTGAGACGTCCAGTGGTCGTGAAAGGCGCTATAGAAATGCAAGTCTTTCTTTCAAATTGCTCCAAGAACTTATGTTTACAAAAAAAAATGAAAGAAACAAAACGAAGTTGTATTTATGTAACATCTTTCACACCCTCAGGATGTCCCAAGGCACTTTACATTTACTGTTGATTGCAGCTACATAACAAAGCACCAGGCGTCCCTCCACACACAAGTGTTTAGGACCAATTAGATTATTAATCCTCCACACTAATCAGTTAGTTTTCACAAATTTTTATGAATTAAGTATTTTAGATCCAACTTTGCATGCAAATTGCATGGAAATTTAACAGAATAATCTCCAACATACATGGTATTTAGTAATCTGTAAAGGGATATGAAGTTGATCAATGCAACATAGTAAACCACCGTATAAAGTCCAAAGTTCTCATTGTGCAAATAATGAGGCACCAGTCAAAGCAAGGCAGAGTGACTATAGATAGGAATCATTATCTTCTGGGATTATCTCAGAATGGCATTGATTAAATTTATTGATGCACTTTTTATACAGTATGTATAGTTTGATTATTGAGGCTCTTTGGTAGCACTCTCAAAAGTCCTTATTTAATAACATTTAACTGGAAAAGAGAACTTCATGGTTCAGAAGTGAACTGTGCACATGAGCCTAATTATATAATCGATGTAACTATTTGTACTGCAATTTTTTTGACAGAAAAGCGTCTTATCAAGCCCCCCGCCCATGCTGCACTTTTTTGATGGAGAGGTGACAAGCCCCACCACGATCATGCTCCACCCTCCTCCTGGCCCGAATCATTCCATGCACGTGGTGCCAAAAAGCAGGACCTGAGGCTCTGCCGGCCAACCTGGGGCTGAGAGCGCCGGTCCTGGGCCCCGAGAACGGCCGGCAGAGGCCGATAGCGAGAGAGAGACTGGGGGAGGGGGGGGGCAGGGGCAAAGAAAGTGGCTGGGGGGGGGGGGCAGGGGCAGGGGCAAAGAGAGTGGCCGGGGTGTGGGGGGGGGAGGGAGAGAGAGAGAGAGAGGCCGGGGTGTGGGGGGGAGGGGGGAGAGAGAGAGCGGGGGGGGGCAGTAGAGAAGGAGGCCGGGGTGTGGGAGGGGGGGAGGAGGGAGGCTGGGGTGTGGGGGGGGGGAGAGAGAGAGGCCGGGGGGGGGCTAGGGGGAGAGAGAGGGGCCGGGGGGGAGGCTAGAGGGTGAGAGGGGCCGGGGGGGGGGAGAGGCTAGGGGGAGAGAGAGGGGCCGGGGGAGAGGCTAGAGGGAAAGAGAGAGGCCGGTGGGGGGGGGGAAGAGAGAGGGGCTGTGGGGGGGGAGGCTAGGGGGAGAGAGAGGGGCCGGGGGGGGAGGGGGAGAGAGAGGGGCTGGGGGGGGCTAGGGGGAGGGAGAGGGGCCGGGGAGAGGTGCTGGGGGGGAGAGAGAGGGGCCGGGAGGGGGGGGGAGAGAGAGGAAGGCCGGGGTGGGGAAAGAGAGGGAGGTCGGGGGAGAGAGAGAGAGGCCAGGATTAGGGGACGGGGGGGAGGGGCGTAGAGAGAGTGGGGGAGGGGGGTGGGGAGGAGAGAGAGGCTGGGCGGAGGGGAGGGAGAGAGAAGCTTGGGGGGAGAGAGATACGAGTGGGACTTCGGGGGTGGGGGGCGGAAGGTGGGAAGAAGACGGATCACATTCTTCCAACCTCATACAAGGGACATTGTTGGAATGGATGATATCCAGAAGTCACGACACTATCACTATTCACTTCATGCCCAATAAACCTGTTAACAATCCGTACACAATGCCTGCCTCATCTATGTCGGGGGGTGGGCGGGGGGGGGAGGATGCACTTGCGCTGGGATAAGGCACTTTGGCTGGTGGAGGCATGCATTTGAACTGGGGTAAGGCACTTCAGCTGGGGAAGGCTTGCACTTACATAGAAACATAGAAAATAGGTGCAGGAGTAGGCCATTCGGCCCTTTGAGCCTGCACCGCCACTCAATAAGATCATGGCTGATTATTCCCTCAGTACCCCTTTCCTGCTTTCTCTCCATACCCCTTGATCCCCTTAGCCGTAAGGGCCGTATCTAATTCCCTCTTGAATATATCCAATGAACTGGCACCAACAACTCTCTGCAGTAGGGAATTCCACAGGTTAACAACTCTGAGTGAAGAAGTTTCACCTCATCTCAGTGCTAAATGGCCTACCCCTTATCCCAGGACTATGTCCCCTGGCTCTGGACTTCCCCAACATCGGGAACAATCTAACCTGTCCCGTCCCGTCAGAATCTTGTATGTTTCTATGAGAGCCCCTCTCATTCTTCTAAACTTCAATGTATAAAGGCCCAGTTGATCCAGTCTCTCCTCATATGTCAGTCCTGCCATCCCGGGAATCAGTCTGGTGAACCTTCGCTGCACTCCCTCAATAGCAAGAACGTCCTTCCTTTGATTAGGAGACCAAAACTGAACACAATATTCCAGGTGAGGCCTCACCAAGGCCCTGTACAATTGCAGTAAGACCTCCCTGCTCCTATACTCAAATCCCCTAGCTATGAAGACCAACATACCATTTGCCGCCTTTATCGCCTGCTGTACCTGTATGCCAACTTTCAATGACTGATGAACCATGACACCCAGGTCTCGTTGCACCTCCCCTTTTCCTAACCTGCCGCCATTCAGATAATATTCTGCCTTGTGTTTTTGCCCTCAAAATGGATAACCACACACCTATCCACATTATACTGCATCTGCCATGCATTTGCCCACTCACCTAACCTGTCCAAGTCACCCTGCAGCCTCTTAGCGTCCTCCTCACAGTTCACACCGCCACCCAGTTTAGTGTCATCTGCAAACTTGGAGATATTACACTCAATTCCTTCATCTAAATCGTTAATATATATTGTAAAGAACTGGGGTCCCAGTACTGAGCCTTGTGGACTGCGGTAAGGAACTTCGGCTGGCCCTTGCTGTCTTCGAGGGAGCTCTGTCCTCTGTCGCTTCAAGAAATCCAAGTGGATCGAGTTACACTTTGCAAAGTCAGTGAGACCTTGGGATGGGCGGTTCCAGTTACACATTCCTGTGAAACTTCAGGGTGTGGCTTATCCTCCAAGGGGGCCAATCAGAAACAAAGGGTGGAGCATGTTGGCCATTTTTATAGTACAAATAAGCACGTCTTTATATAATATAGATAGATATTTCACAATTGCTCATCACATTCTATTTCAAACAGAAGTAAACATTGAATTAAATAGCAATTAAAAAAAATAAGTTTGTTAGTTTGGTATATTAGGCACAGTTCAAGGCTATGACTATACTCAATGATTAAGCATCCTTCGGGCTGGAGAATTCCAAAGATTTATGACCCTTTGAGTGAAGAAATTTCTCCTGATCTCAGTCCTAAATGAACCCGACCCCTTGTCCTGAGACTATGAACCCTATGTTCTAGACTCTCCAGCCAGGGGAAACAGCCTCTCAGCTTCTAATCTGCCAAGCCCTCTCAGTATCTTTTATGTTTCTATGAGATCACCTCTCATTCTTCTAAACTCCGGAGAGGATAGGCCCAATCTACTCAAGCTCTCCTCATAGGATAACCCTCTCATCCCAGGAATCAATCTAATGAACCTTTGTTGCACCGCCTCTAAGGCAAGTACATCCTTCCTTGCGTACGGAGACCAAAACTGTGCACAGTACTCCCAAGTGTGGTCTCATCAAAGCCTGTACAATTGCAGCAAGACTTCCTTACTGTTAGACTCCAACTCAGTTGTAATAAAGACCAATATACCATTTGCCTTTCTAATTGCTTGCTGTACCTACATGTTAACTCCCTGTGTTTCATATACAAGGACACCCAAATATCTCTGAACACCAACATTTAATAGTTTCTAACCTTTTGAAAATATTCTGTATTTCTATTCCTCCTACCAAAAACAATAACCTCACATTTCCCCACATTATACTCCACCTGTCAGCTTCTTGCCCACTAACTTAACCTGTCAATATCTCTTTGGAGATTCTTTGTATCCTCTTCATAACTTACTTTCTCACCTAGCTTTGTACCATCAGCAAACTTGAATACATTACACTCCATCCCTTCATCTAATTCATTAACATATATTATAAATAGCTGAGGCCTCCGCACTGATCCTTGCGGCACCCCACTAGTAACAGCCTGCCAACCTGAAAATGACCTGTTTATTCCTACTCTCTGCTTTCTGTCCTTAAACAATCCTCTATCCATGCTAATATATTACCCCCAATCCCATGAGCCCTTATCCTGTGCAACAAGCTCTTGTGTGACACCTCTTCGACTGCCTTTTGAAAATCCAAATCTATTACATCCACTGGTTCCCCTTTATCTGCCCTGCTAGTTACATCCTGAAAAACACTACTAGCTTTGTCAAACATGATTTCCCTTTCATAAAACCATGTTGACTCTGCCTAATCCTATTCCAAGAACCCTGTTATCAGTTCCTTAATAATGAATTCCAACATTTTCCCGACTACTGATGTCAGGCAAACTGGCCTGTAGTTTCCTGTTTTCTGTCTCCCTGCTTTCTTGAATAGCTATGTTATATTTGTTATCTTCCAATCCATTCGGGCAGTTCCAGAAACTAGAGAATTAGGCAATTTTGGAAGATCACAACCAATGCATCCACTAATTCTGCAGCCACCTCTTTTAGAACCCTAGGATGTAGGCTATCATCTCCGAGGGATTTGTCGGCTTTTAGTCCCATTAATTTTTCCAGTACTTTCTCTTTACTAATATTAATTAACTTAACTAATAACTTTAAGTCATTAGACTCTTGGCTCCCCACTATTTCTGGTATTTTTTTTTGTGGCTTCCACTGTGAAGATAGATACAAAATATTTGTTTAACTTCTCTGCCATTTCCTTATTCCCCATTAAAATTTCTCCTGTCTTAGCCTCTAAGGAACCCATGTTTACTTTATCTATTCTTCCTTTTTACATATTTGTTGAAGTTCTTGCATTCTATTTTTATATTTCTTTACACTCATTCTATTTGCTTCCTCTTTATCAATTTTTTGGTCGTCCTTTTCTTGTTTCTAAAACTCTCCCAATCCTCAGGCTTACTACTCGTTTTGCCAACTTTATAAGCCTCTTCATTTAATCTAATACTATCCTTAATCTCGTTAGTTAGCCAGATTGATCACTTTTCCCGTGGAGTTTTTATTCCTCAATGGAATTTATATTCGCTGAGATTTATTAAATATTTCTTTAAATGTTCGCCATTGCTTATTTACCATCATACTTTTTAATCTAATTTCCCGAACTACCTTAGCTAACTCGTCCCTCATACTGATGTAATTGACTTTATTTAAGTTTAATACTCCAGTTTCGTACTAAAGAACACCACTTTCAAATTCAATGTGAAATTCTGTTATATTATGATCACTCTTCCCCACAGGATCCCTTACTATGCGACTAATTAACCCTGTCTCATTACACAAGACAAGAACAAAAATAACCTCTTCCCAGGTTGGTTCAATGATGTATTATTCTAGGAAGGGAGCCTATAAAATATTCCCACCAGTGTTTTCTTCCCCTTGTTGTTTCTTATCTCTACCCATACTGATTCTATGGCCATTCAATAGCTAAGGTATTAATATTAAATCAAGTGAGGTTCGTAGTGCAAAGCTGCTGCCTTTATTTCTAATGCAGTTCCTAAAGATGTATTTTTATTTTATAATTTAGATTTTCATTGAGTACTTTGGAGATCTTGAACAAGAGAGTATACGGGACAATTTTATTCTAATGTATGAGCTCCTTGATGAAATTATGGACTTCGGCTACCCCCAGATCACTGAAGCAACCATCCTGCAGGAGTAGGTATATTCAGCACATCCAGTGCATTGCATAAAGAATAGAAAGCAAAACATCTTATTCAGGGCAAATTCATAATAGTAGGAATTTCAACTACCCTAATATAAACTGGGATAGAATTAGTAAGAAAGGTATAGAGGGAGCAAAATTCTTAAAATGCATTCAGGAGAATCTTTTTTAGCCAGTACATCGTGTCCGTGCTTGTTGGCCAGCACAGACACAATGGGCCGAAATGACTTCATTCCGTGCTGTAAATTTCTATGATTCTATGATTCAAGCCTAACAAGTGTGGGGGCGGTTCTGGACTTGGTTTTAGGGAATGAAGCTGGATAGGTGGAAGGGGCATCAGTGGGAGACCATTTTGGTGGTAATGATCAGTTAGATTTAAGGTAGTTATGGAAAAGGACTAAAATAGATCAGGAGGAGAAGTTCTCAATTGGGGAAAAGCCAATTTTGCTAAGCTGAGATGTGATTTAGCCAATGTGGATTGGAAACAACTACTTGAAGATAAATCAGTGTCAGAGCAGTGGAAGGCATTCAAGGAGAAGATAGTGAGGGTCCAGAGCAAATATGTTCCCTTAAAGAAAAAGGGTGAGACTAACAAATCTAGAGCCACCTGGATGTCAAGGGGCATACAGGGTAGTATAAAGAAAAACTGAGAGCTCAATACTGCAGAACTAGGAGTATAGAAAGTGCAGTGGTGAGATTAAAAAGAAAATTAGGAAAGCAAAGAGAGGACATACAAGAATATTGTCAAGTAAAATTAAGGAAAATCCAAAGATGTTTTATAAATACATTAAGAGCAAGAGGATAACTAAAGAACGAGTAGGGCCTATTAGAGACCATAAAGGTAACCTGTGTGTGGAAGACGCGGGTATGATTCTTAATGAATACTTTGCGTCTGTTTTCACAAAGGAGAGGAACAATGCAGACATTACAATCAGGGTGAAGGACTGTGAAATATTAGATGAAATAAACATAGTGAGAGAGGAAGTATTAAGGTGTTTAGCATCTTTGGAAGTGGATAAATTCCCTGGCCCGGATGAAATGTATCCCAGTCTGTTAAGAGAAGCAAGAGAGGAAATAGCAGCGGCTCTGATCTTCATTTTCCAATCCTCTTTGGCTACAGGTGTGGTGCTGGAAGACTGCTAATATTGTGCCGATGTTTAAAAAGGGTGAAAGGGATAGACCGAGTAATTATAAGCCAGTCAGCCTAACCTCAGTGGTGGGAAAATTATTGGAAAAAATTCTGAGGGACAGGATCAGTCTTCATTCAGAAAGACACGGATTAATCAAAGACAGTTAGCATGGATTTGTTAAGGGAAGGTCATGTAACCAGGAGGTAACCAGGAAGGTCGATGAGGGTAGTGAGTTTGATGTCGTGTATATGGATTTTAGCAAGTCTTTTGATAAGGTCCCACATGGCAGACTGGTCATCAAAGTAAAAGCCCAAGGGATCCAAGGCAAAATGGTAAGATGGATCCAAAATTGGCTCAGAGGCAGGAAGCAAAGGGTAATGGTTAATGGGTGTTTTTGTGACTGGAAGGCTATTTCACAGGGCTCAGTATTAGGTCCCTTGCTTTTTGTGGTATATATCAATGATTTGGACTTAAATGTTGGGGGGATGAATAAGATGTTTGCAGATGACACTAAAATAGGCAGTGTGGTTGATAATGAAGAATAAAGCTGCTGACTGCAGGAAGATATCAATGTTCTGGTCAGGTGGGCAGAACAGTGGCAAATGGAATTCAATCTGGATAAGTGTGAGGTAATGCATTTGTGAATGTCTAACAAGGCAAGGGAATACACATTAAATGGTACGACACTGAAAAGTATAGAGGAACAAAGGGACCTTGGAGTGCAGGTCCACAGATCCCTGAAGGTAGCAGGCAAGATAGATAAGGTGGTTTTAAAAAAAAGGCATATGGAATACTTGTCTTTATAAGTCAAGGCATGGAATACAAGAGCGAGAAGGTTATGCTTGAAATGTATAAAACACTGGTTAGGCTGCGGCTGGAGTATTGTGTGCAGTTCTGGTCACCACATTACAAGAAAGATGTGATTGCACTGGAAAGGGTGCAGAGGAGATTTACAAGAATGTTGCCTGGATTGGAGAATTTTGGCTATGAGGAAAGATTGGAGATGCTGGGTCTGTTTTCTTTGGAACAGAGGAGGCTGAGGCGAGACCTGATTGAGCTACATAAAATGATGAGGGGCCTGGATAGAGTGGAAAGGAAGGACCTGCTTCTCTTAGCAGAGGGGTCAACAACCAGAGGGCATAGATTTAAAGTAATTGGGGGGAGGTTTAGAGGAGATATATCGGGAAATTTCTTCACCCAGAGGGTGGTGGGGATCTGGAACTCGCTGCCTGAAAGGGTGGTAGAGGAGAAACCCTCACCACATTTAAAAGGTATTTGGATGTGCATTTGAAGTGCCATAACCTACAGGGCTACGGACCAAGAGCTGGAAAGTGGGATTAAGCTGGATAGCTCTTGGTCGGCCAGCATGGACACGATGGGCCGAAATGGCCTCCTTCCATGCTGTAAATTTCTATGACACAAAAATTGGCCGTGTGGTTGATAATGAAGAAGAAAGCTGTGGACTGCAGGAAGATATCAATGGACTGGTCAGGTGGGCAAAACAGTGACAAATGGAATTCAATCCGGATAAGTGCGATGTAATGCATTTGAGGAGGGCTAACAAAGCAAGGAAATGCACAATATATGGTAGGACACTGAGATGTGTAAAGGAAGAGTGGAACCTTGATGTGCATGTCCACAGATCTCTGAAGGTAGCAGGACAGGTAGATAAGGTGATTAAGAAGCCATACGGGATACTTGCCTTTATTAGCCAATGCATAGAATATAAGAACAGGAAGGTTCTGCGTGAACTGTATAAACACTAGTTAGGCCACAGCTAGAGTACTGTGTGCAGTTCTGTCACCACATTACAGGAAAGATGTGATTGCACTCGAGAGGGTACAGAGGAGATTTACGAGGATGTTGCCTGGACTGGAGAATTTTAGCTATGAGGAAAGATTGAATAGGCTGGGGTTGGTTTCTTTGGAACAGAGGAGGCTGAGGGGAGACCTAATTGAGGTATATAAAATTATGAGGGGCCTAGATAGAGTGGATAGGAAGGACCTATTTCCCTTAGCTGAGGGGTTAATAACCAGGGGACTTAGATTTAAAATAATTGGGGGGAGGGTTAGAGGAGGTATGACGAGTAATTTCTTCACCCAGAGGGTGGTGGGGGTCTGGAACTCACTGACTGGAAGGGTGGTAGAGGCAGAAACCCTTACCGCATTTAACAAGTACTTGGATATGCATTTGAAGTGCCGTAACCTACAGGGCTAGGGACCAAGAGATGGAAAGTGAGATTAGGCTAGATAACTCTTTGTCAGCTGGCATGGACACGATAGGCCGAATGTCCTCCCTCTCTGCTGTAAATTTCTAGGATTCTATGATTTCTATAAGATAATTTTAACTGTTTTCTTCTGCCATCTAAATGGTTATCTTAAAAAGTTAATTTTTGTTCTATTCATTTAAGTGGACTGAACTAAGCTAGGCTTAGTTAGATCTTTCCGTCCTGGCCCCTCTCTCTTTAAATAAAAACCTGCTTTGTTTTGTTAATTTTCCCCCCTCATGCTTTAATTGGTGCACAGTTCCACTGGAACCTCACCCTAATAGCTATTGTTCATCTGTGAACCAACATGGTGAATGTCAGCTGGGTATATGACCTCAGTGCAGCATCACAGCTCAGCCTCATCCTGTCCTCGATTATCAGCCATACAAGTGTATTTCAGTTGAAGTTACTGTGGGGTCAAGTTTCGGGCCGCGCCTAGAACGGCGCAGCCCCGCGAGCCACACATGATTTCCACGCTCAAAACCGCACCTAAAATTTACCTTGGTATTTTCCACTCCCTCAGGTCGATCCAGGCCCTCGGCACGGTGCAGCACAAGCTGAGGGGGGTGGAGCCAGGTCCCTGCGCTGAAAACAGTGCCGGAACCTCTGCACATGCACACAACAGTGTGCGCGCAAGTGCAGTAGCTCCAGGCACCCGAAACTATGTGGGAGGGGCCCAAAGCACGCCGCCCCTAGCCCTGGCCGAATGGGCTCACTAGGGCGGCAAAGATCAGGCTGCACCTCCCTCCTCCAGCTCCTGCTCTGGCTGTGGCTCCTGCTTCCCCCCTGTTCAGCTCGCGCTCCCTCTGGCTCTCTTGCAACCCCCCCACCCAGCTCCCACTCCGCTGACTGCCGCTCCCCCTCCCCCCCCAGCTCCCGCTCCACTGTCATCTGCGTTCCCCCACCCCTTCAGGTTCAGTCGGCTCCCTCTTCCTTCGGCAGGGCCCGCCCACCCGGCATCTTGCTGGGGGTCGGCCCTGCCCGAAGTCTTCGGCCCGGCTTCTTC